>NC_042292.1:1170000-1307054 GCF_901000725.2 Takifugu rubripes | reverse complement strand
AGACGCTATATAAATAAAGATTGATTTGATTTGACAGCATCCCTTGTGGAAAGATGCCATGTTATTTTCAACTAGAAGGCCATCATTTTTCTGTTTTAAATGATGACTTAATGACTCTGGCGTGCTCGAAGTGTGATCAGTAGGATTCAAAAGTAGCTAAAGAAGGCTTATTTTTATCTCCTGGTAGCATTCTTTTAGTGTGGACAGAGTGGACACAACCCGACTCAGTTGTCATAGACAGTCAGTCTGAGAATTAAAGACTAGTGATGACTTTTACTATTTCAGAGTGTTAAATGACCCCAGAAGCGTTAGCCTGCCAAACAGAAACACAAAAGAAATTAAAGACTGCTTTGTCCTTGTAATGCTGTTTTGGAGTTTTTGTTTTTTTTAAATGCCACTCATGCATGTACTTTTGAATTCACTTTCTTCCATATTTAGCCAACTTTGAGCTGAGCTGACAAAATGAAAAGGGACTCTCATTCCAGCCAGATAATAGAATGAGACCTTTTCTAAATGGCAGAAATGAATCTGCACCACACAGCTCCACATTAATGCTCACAGGCTTCTCTGAGTCGGTGACCAACTGTCCATACCTGTTACAGATGCAATTTATACACATCAGTCGCTGGCTACGGCCAGTCGATAAAAGCTTAGGATCACCTTGTGACATGTAAATGAGGGTCCGTTAGTGTCATCAGACAGGCAGCACTAAATGAGCTTCATGATTTTCCGTCAGTGCCTACCTGATGCTGACGGCCCCAACAGAAACCTAATCGCCACCATTGCTGAAAACTCATTACACCTCAGCCGAGACCAAAGGACTACTGATGCCATCTCCGCTGTGATCTTTATTTTTCACTGACTGGTTAAATATCCAGCAACATCGACACACCAGGAACACATACCTCGGGGCAAAATTTCCCACACATACATTCACAGGTGTTTCCAACCCAGGGATTTTGTTTTATAGCTACCTATATTATGAAATTACCTTATAAAGCCCTAACTTTAACAATAAGTGAGTGATGACATTAGATGAGTATTATTTAAAAGCAACATACAAAATTATGCTATATAAGGGCTTGTCCAACATCACCCATCATCTACTAAATCCTAAGAGAGAGGTGGGTGGTGTTGTGGAAATTTTGCTAATTGTGGAACTGACACACAGGATGACTTGTGTTGAAATGAAGTTTACAGATCAGGAGAAGTGAAACCAACACAGCAACAGTTCATGCATGCAGCGCCAGCATTAATTCTGATAAGACATTCTTACCGAGAGGTTTATAAAGCAAATGGAAGGTCACCGGCTAGCATCAATGATACATGGTGCCAGCCGGTCTGTCGTTCACTATCCCAAACAGAAGATGCTAACCTTGGAGTAAAGGTCAACTCTACAGTACAACTTACATCTTAAAGGGAAGTAGTAATTTTCCTTCAGAGATGGCATCATAAATGTTTCAGAGATTATTTTTTTTAAAAGCCTTGCAGCAAAATGCTACATTACTAAAGAAATCAGAACTCACATATGGCTAAAGAAGAAAAAAGAGAAAATGAAAATAATTTAAAAAAACACCAAAAACAACAGCAATCAACCAAATATAAAACACAAATCACCTCTGAAGACTGTTTCGATTACTTTTATCAACAAATAACAGGACAATGAAGCAGCTCAGAGTAAGAAATTATATTTTTACAACTTCTCTGACAACATGACAGAAAAGATCTCTGGGCACATAACAACACAGCAATGCTGTAATAAGTAATATCCTGCAAGAATTATATTTTGGAGCAACTGGGGACTAGAAGTGATTTAAAACTGTTTCACTAAACACTGATCAATATTGATTATATATTTAGTATATCAATCTTGATATATATTTATATATCAATATTGACACAAACTGGAAAAAAAGAAGTAAAATTGGGAAGAAGCAACAACAAGGTAAGCTATTATTTACAGAAGCTGAGAGTGACACAACATTTATATACTGTATATTACTGTCATTTTTTTCATTGTAGCAACTTAGTATTTTTTTATCCTTTTAAAAACAGAGTCAGTTTTCCTGTGATAACAGTTTTTTTCTTTTCAAAATACCAAAGTCCCTACACCCGTTTATCAAATGGTAATAGACATCTAAACACAATTGAACAGGTTTTATTTTCAATAATGTGCACCTGTTCATTATACAACCCTCCATTCCCTACATCAGCTGTGGCTGTACGTCGCCTTCATGCAGACATATATATAGATGCTGCTGCTGCCCATTGGAGCCATTTGCCTACAGGATGGCCCATCTTGGCCATCAGTACTACTCGCTCTTTAGTGTATTATGTATGTAGAGGACAGAGGAGTCTACACAAAGCTATCATAAATCGCTCATTGCCAAACTAGTTTTAGGGGGGTTGTACATCACAAAGAGACAGATAGACCGAAGACACACATAGAAATAAAAGGAATGTTCCATTTTTTGGGGGGTGGCTCTCGTGAGGAAGCAGACATTGTGCAGGGTGCTGGGCACAAAAGGACATTGTTCTCCTTAGATGTCCACCTCCTGAACTCCCATCCAGGTGGCACAAACGTTTAACATCTTTTCACACACAAAATGATCTTATATGCAACAACTTAAACAGCCTCACACACAGAAGCAAAGTGGTATGCAACTGTGCAGCTCTTGGAACTCATGAATGTGGATGTAACTGATAAAACCAAGTCAAGAAATAAGAAATGAAAAAATCACACTGGAGTAAGATTCCATAACACATACAGATTGTGCGTATTTGTGCTTTAAATGAACTCAACAGAATTTAGAAACCAAGTGATCCCAAACATTTAAATAAGTAAACATCGAAAAGTGGTCAGGTCTTAAAAAACTTGAAACGTACTACCTCTAAACCATAATAAGCATAATAGTGATAGAATTACTCTAACATGTAAAATATCCCACAGTATGCCCCAAAACAAAAAAAAAAACATAAATGCTGATTTAACTGATTACATACATAATAAGCCTATGCTAGGCTGAATTTATATAAGCTTTTAGCTACCAGTACACTGTCAAACTCAGTGTGTAGGAGTGATAAGAAGCATATGTCCACGATGATTCCAAAACTGGACAAAAGGTAGGTGCAACAGTACATCATGCCACTCCATGTACTGATCATGTACTGATCTCTATTTTTATATCTCTAACTCACATTACATCTAACCCTGTAACAAATCTTAGCATACTTTTGAGAACCTCCGTCCATCTCCATTCATGTCTCTTATGAGGCATTAAGTGGTATTAGGTAACTTAAGTTTTTTTTTCTCCTCATACATGCTCAAAACATAGGGGCTCGCTTCTTTTAAGGAGAACTAGCAATCATGGAACTCTTTCTGATGCACATTGTGGCTTTGGATCAATCGTGTGCAACCTTTAAAGTGATGCCTTTTAAATTCCACTGTGTTTAAAGGTCTGTTAAATCCTAATGGTCTAAAAACCAGGTCAGTCAGTTTATTCCTGTCCTTGGTTGAAAGATCTTTTGTTAAGGCAAATCAGCTTCCTGTCTGGCTGGACTTACACACAGAAGACTTTCAAAAAAAATCTGAAAATCATCTGATTCCTGTCTCGCTGTAAGTGCCACTGCAGAAGCAGGGGAAAGCTGCCCGGAAAAATAGCCATGGTCTTGAAATCCTTTTGTCATGGCATGTGTTGGTGCCTTTGTGTGTTTTGTGTTCCTGTTCTCTCTCTAGGGAACGTGATGGATTCACCTGGGTACCTTTCGCTGGTGACCATCACTAACTGCAGCTGGTTACCAATTCAACACTCTTCAAAAGCCGCTGCCTCCAGATACACCAGCGTTCTGATTGTTTTGTAGGCTTTATAGTCACCACGCGCCCCTCATTTTGGTAGGAATGATTCTTACTACCGGAGTTAATTGAAATCTTGCGTTCACAACTATCAGCTCTTGTTTGTCTGCTTACAGGTCCCTGCCTGAATCGCACCCTAACATACTTTACTAGGAGCCAGGCATGTCCAAAGTCCGGCCCGGGGGCCAATCACGGTCCGCGGTAAGATTTCATACGGCCCGCAACTTCAGTCTTACAATGTATTATTTATGGCCCGCTGGCACTAACAGAATAATAAATCACTAAAATGTAATTCCTCCTTTCTTGTAGATTCTTGTAAAAGACAAGAGCAAAATTTACTTGTTTAAACCTGAATGATACAGACAACTTTGGATTACATTTATCAAACTCATGGAAACTTAAGGTATTCCATACAGTTCAGTGTTCAATGTTATCTGACTCTCCAGATATGAATTAAAGGCAGAATTTGTGTTTTTAGAGTTGTTCACGTCTGCCTGAGTGGCTTAATTTGGTTACACTGCCATTTGTAAAAATAAAGAGAATTGTGACAATGAAAATTGCTTTATAATAGTGTACATTTGCATGTAACTTTTCTGGTTAAAAAAACATCAGAAGGATCTACTGGCCCCGGGCATCTTCACGTTATCAAATCTGGCCCTCTTTGCAAAAAGTTTGGACACCGCTGGATTAAGCCAATGTTTTCCACTCTACCTTTTACCTGGACAAAGACATTTAAGCCTTACGTCCTCCCCTTCAGCTGTTTGGTCCAGTTGATCTGTCCACTTTGAGACACTATCTACGCCAGCTTCGTTTTCATCTATACAGGTGTATCGCAGGTGGTTGTTTTGAGAAGAGCTGAATCCTTGAACTGCTCTTTCATCCCATGAAGTTTTATGGTGATATGCACAATATTACATGACAGAACTGAAGAAGCCTTCTGGATAGAATGCGAAACGTCTTCAAAAGAGAAGAAAAACTGTCCAGCTGACACAGAAAACTACCTTGGATAACTACGACCTGAATGATTGAGAATCTCCACAGACAATATTACATGATTCTGGAGAACTATTTGTCACATCATCTATATATGCTGACTCTGAAGTAATGTTTGCCATGCTTGTTGGGAGAGGTGTGCTGTCGCCTATTGATGCCGTGCCTGGAATAATGATGTGCTGAACATGTGATGTGACAATAACGTCCTCATCACCCTGCAGGCTAGGTCGATACATTAAAGTGTCTTCCATTGGATCCATAGGTTCTCATAAATAGGGCTAAGGATTCCTCCGGATCTGTCTAGAAATGCCTGTTATCAGAAGTTTCAATACACTGCTCTTGCATTCAATTTAGTTGTACATCTGTTAACATTTGATTTTTCCCCTATCACATTCTTCATTAATCCTCATCTGTGGGGGAAAAGACAAAATTTAACACCCACGTTATTAGTATGCTTTACAGTTGTCCAGTAACCCGTAATCCAAAATAGCTTCAAGATAGTCTAATATGAACTACCGTATTTTCAGCGAACAAGGCACACCTTAAAAGTCTTAAATTTTCTCCAAAATGGACGCGGCACCTTATAATGCGGTGCGCCTTATGTGTGCACTGAGTTTCCAAATCTGTAAAATGCCTTTCAGCTTGCCGGCTTTCACAAAAGCCATTTCGGATTCATTTTGTTCAGTTCAGATACAGAAGATGAGGACTTTGATGGATTTGTGGATGAGGATTGATCAAAAAATTACATGATAACACACACTAGCCATCATATTGTAAGCTAGCATAACCGGTATGTTTTACCAAGCCCGCACCATATAATATGGTGCCACCTTATGGTTGTCAAATGCGGTAAATGTTTCAAATGTTCCTATTTTATTTCACCTATATGGGAAGTAAATGTTTTTGCATACTGTAATAGGTCTGTTTTTTCTCATCCTTTAGGAGCATTATCAGTTTTAGCCCGCCTTCCTCCTGGGTTTTCAAACTTTATTTCATAGATCCACCTCAACTCAAATTTTCAGCTCATTTGTTGTGCTTCACAAGATTCCTCTTCCATTGTGCTATATAGGTATCCTGAGGTTATTAGTGTCATCATTGTGAAGGAAAATTACTGCTTCTCTCTAAGTTGTACTGTAGAGTTGACCTTTACTCTCATTTTGTGTCCTGAAGGAGTTTCTGAGCTCTCAGCAACCATCTTTTGTTTCCTTTCTTCCCAGCGATGAAGCAATGCTGGAGAGACAAACGGGCTGGATGATTCTGTTGTGTCCAAGATTAGAATCTTCTGTTTGGGACAATGAACGACCAGACTGGCTGGCACCATGTATGGTTAACGCTTGAACTTGATTTCAACACAAAGTCATCCTGTGTGTCAGTGCCACAATCGGCAGAATTTCCACAACAATCATCACTTACACCAAATTCCCATCTTTCTTTTCATTTTTTTCTCGGCATTTAATTTTGTCTAGGTTCTTTTGTATCCATATCATCATATTCCAAACATAAACATCTAGATGCATCCTATCTTCATAAGTTCAGATGCAGCCAGCCAGAGTGTTGCCATTTAAAAATCGTTACTTGAAATAACGTGATAGTTCCTCATTATAACCTGAAAACACCCTTGAAATAATATGTTACCTTGTCGCTTATGACATGATACTAAAAGGTTTTTTGTAACGTATGTGGCAGAAATACTCTTCCATATCTGAAACACGAGAAAGCCTCAGGAATGTTTCTTTGGTTTGTCTTTTATTTGTCATATTGAAACAATATAGCACTCACAGGAAATGCAAAAAATTGGTGTGGAACTATGAGAATTTAAAAAAAACACACTTGTAAAAATTAACATTTAGACAACTTAAAACATAACCACATTTATTTATGTTTGGAACAGAACAAAATGCTTATATTTCATTGCAGAATGTGAAATATTACTTTTAAAAAAAAAAAAAAAACTGTTATGGCCATAATTTAACCCCACACCGACAGGTTCATTATATGTGTTAATGCAATATATAACTATTATTGCTGCTTTCCCAATGAAACTGCAAAGTAATTCATCATTCAGATCGGAGCTACTTGATGCAGCAAAGGTGGATCATCATCCTTCCCACCTTCTCCTTCCCACCTTCTCCTTCCCATTTTAGCCACATGCTATTGAAAACCTAAACCCACACCATAAACATCAAATAATCAGTAGTAATAATCTCATAAGACTGGGTATCTCTTAAAATCAAAATACCATAAACATTACATATTGTGATTTTATAACATTTCACTAGTCTTTCACAAAGTTCATAAGAGAGAAGAGGACAATTCTGTGCAACAGTCTGTACAGATGTAAAGGGTGTACCCCAGTTTGTGAAAAGGGAAAACCTCTGATTTGTAATGTATTGCCTGTATAAAATGTCATTTCAGATTTAATAACATTTCAGAAACAAATTGGATTGGGGTCATCCAATACATGTATTATTTAAAAAAAACTGAAACAACAAAACATCTATATCTGAACTTGGTGGTGAAAGCGACTCAACGGTCCCTCATTGAACCAAACTGCTCCATCCCAGAGGCCTAATCCCTAAAATAACTCCACTTAAAACAACAGTCCTGAACAATAGCTCCTTCACAATTTGAAATTAAAAGGCGAAGTGGATATGGTAGTGTGTGGAAGAGGGAAAAACTGATCAAATAAGCATCAGACACTGTGTCCGTTCAGATTACCTCCAGCCTAGGAAGCACATCTGCTCTTTGATCCAATCAATTTGGTTTCTAATTAAGTTTGAAGGTGAGGATCTGCAAGACTACGGGCTAATAAATCCCCATCACCTGACCAATATCAAGTGACTCCACCTTAGACATAGCCAAACAAGGAACGAGGAAGGAAATGCTTTATAACATCTCTTTCTGTTAGCAGCCTTGCAGTTCTGTGTCAACTTCATCGGGTTGCTTTGAGAAGATCATCGATAATACGTGGGATGCAATGTTCTCCTGCAGGAACAAATAAGGAACCAGGCCCACCGACAGCCTAATCAATGTTCCGTATCTTTGTGGATTTTAATGACACTTGGAGACATTTCCAAGGAGCCCCACCTCCCTGACTACTGCAGCACCTACTGATTCTCCTCTAAGTCACAGTTTGCTTTTATTTACAATCCTTTCCCAGCCCATAAAATATTGATCGTTAAGATAGAGTTTTATCCTCCAAAGATCTGATCGTCCTTCCCTTCTCTGTGTGAAATATTCATCTTTGGCTTAATAAATAATGATGGCGTCTTTGTTAAGAAGCCTTTGCCAGATTTTGGCAGTGACCACAGCCTGCTGCATGAACATCTTTTTACAAATATAATCGGCAAGTACAAAGGCAACAAGCATTTTTAATTGGTTCCCATGGCTGAGAGGCTGACTGGGGCTGCGAGAGAGGTTAGCAGAATAGCCTGTTGTTGCCCGTGTATGTGTGTAAAATAAACAGTTAGATGAACATGATATCATGCTTGCGGTTGGAGATGAAAGGCCTTTGCTGGCTTTTTAACCAGCAGGTCCTCACCTCTTCACTGATTCACTATTTGCTCCGACAGCTAGTTTACACACGGCAATCACAGCCTTTAGCTCTGTGTGGCAAAGGTCATGGCAGGAGCAAACAGCTGTAAAGGACCCACGGGGATATGAGTGTCTGTTCAGTTCCACATGTACCAGACTGGAACAACCCTGTTTTGGGGTGAATTATGAAATGGTCTCTCTGGGAATAGGGAAAGCAATTAACAAAATACAGTTGGAATTTACATAAGCATCTAATCAAACCATCTCATTTTCACTGGGGCTGTCTGGAACAGACTGGCTCCATCATTCTGGCAGCGTCTGTTTAAACTAACATCCTGTCAGCTGTGAAGTGAACTGCACAGTTCCGCTTGTATTTAATTGAGAAGTTTGGCTATAACATTACATGGTTGTTTCCTGTTTATTTTCCAGTGTTTTTACCGTCTTTGAAACCATAGTCGCCGTGAAATCCTTAATTTGCAAATTTGCTGGGATTCACTCGGCGACGTGTGCGGGTAGTTTCCATGAGGTTCTTTCCATTGAGATGTGCGAATGAGACAATTTCAATATGCAGACCCGACCAACTTGGAAAATATTTTAAATATCACTTTTGTCATCTGGCCTGTTCCACGACTTAGCAAATACTTGGCCTTGCACAGCCACTTTTCCCATTCGATGGCTTAAAACTTGAAAATCTTCAAATCATGGCTGTCGAAGTTAATGCACTTATTTTAAAACAATTAATCGGATTTTTTTTTCTTCTTGATAAAACTTTTTCAGGTGTTTCAGTCGAGGCTACATCACCACAGGCATCTGCCTAGGCCAATTAAAAAGGTTGCAGGAGGGCTAAGTTGGGATTTTCCACACGAAAGCCTCAAACGTTTATACTCCTGCACCTCAAGTGTTCCTGTCTTTACTTCTGGCAAACACTAAAACTTTGCCCAAAAAATCAGCCTCAGTGTGTCTTACATGCCATAAAAATATGCATCGTTTTGTAGGTTATAAGCCCTTAATACGTTCCACAAACGTCAGTTTTTGAAACTTATATGAAATCATTTAATGTATCAATGAATGAGTTTTCAATTCAATTAAGTTTGTGTTCCATGGGCTGGCCTGGTTAACCTTCTTCATGTATGGAGATGATCTGGTTGTTTTTATCCCCTACTTCTTCGGCTGCTGCAGTCAGGTCTTCAAGCCATCTACTAACATTAAGACGATCAGTATGAAATGTGCAATTTACATTTGCAAAAAGCACACTGTGTGTTTGCAGATGCATGCACTTTGTTCATTTTTAGCTATTACTTTTTGTACATTGTTTACCAAGGACTAAAGACTCATACATATGTCCCATGGTCATATTGTTAAGCTCTGGTTTGGTTGCTACGTTGTACGTCAAACATGACGTCTTCAGCATACCGCATGTAATGTGGATAGCATAACGGATACTGATATTTGCATTTCTGCTGACTGATTAGTAGATGTAGATCATAGCAGCTATCACAGTGTGTGTCAGAATTTTAGCTGAGGTGATCAAGAACAAGACATAGAGCATCCTTGTACCTATCTCACACTGCCCATTTAAGCCCTCTGTTTTAGAGCTACGATTAAAGATATCTCCACCATAGTCATTGGCCCAAAATGGAGAAAAAAAATTGCAATTTTTTAAAATGGAAAACCTATTGCTTTTAAAACATAAAAATGGAAAGGTAAAACCAAGGTACCTATATGTTTTTCTTTTTTAAAATCATTTTCTTGACCTTGACACCCTGTTAACTACAGTTTTTGAGGAGAACCTACTCACAGCTGCTTTTTGCTCATTGGCTGCTGACTCAGCTGTCCTTAGTAAAGCATCAGTGGAGCCCTCGGTCCACTTTGCAGCTAAGCACATACCTGTGAGTCCATTTACTCAAATAAAACCATGCCGTTCAATTTACAATACGCGCTAATAACATACACACATGTGCAAACACACACCATGCTACGTTCAAGCTACGTTCTCTCGTTTTCTCCAAAAGGCACATTAGGGTTATTTGGGCAACATGACCAATAGATTTTCTTGGGGAAAAACATGCACATACCCATTAGCCATGATATCTTGTCAGATTTAGCAAAAGGTTGGTAAGTCTGCTGACACACACACATACACACGTATGTGTACAAACGCACATTTTTATCCACCATTGGCTGTGAGTAGGGGCAAGTGGGACGTAGGGGAATCAGAGGGCAGGAGAAAAGAGGGGGTTATAACTCAACCAGTTACCAGACCTCAGTCTTAGGTAGACATTTGAAATGCTTGGGAGGGCACAATATTATTAGCGTACATTTACGTCTATATTTCTGATAATAGATCTATATTCTATTCATGCATCACATATTGTCCCTTTTCTCCAATTGAGTGAAGTGTTACCAAAAATATTTCATGCCAGCAACAACAACAACTACCGATAACACTGATGTGAATATACAGGGTTCAGCACTATTTGTTCTGTGGCTAAACACAGAAGAGCTTGGCGTGTCACAGAGCCACGGCTGTTTTCAGTACGAGGACCTAGAAGGGTTTTGATCTTGACTTGCTTTTGTTAAGGTCGTGAGGTGTTAAAGTGAAATATAACCTCTGCACTAACTCCTGTCATTCCATACCCTACATGCATATTGCTTCTTATTTATAGCCCCTCTAAGAGTCACTCAAGTGTGAACAAGAAATATATTCCATTACAGGTGCCTCTTCTTTATTATGTGTCCTGATGTGTGCCTACACGCATCACTTATACTTGGAAAAAGCAGCTAATGGATAGGTGACTCGACAGCCCGGCCATTGTGAATATGTTGGTCTGTGGTCACCCTCAGCTCCCTGAAGGGCACAATCAAAGCAACCCAGTCAGGCTTACTGGATATCATGGAGAGTAGACTGTTCTGGGATAATGACCCTCTGATTAGTCAGATAATATAATCTGAATTGCGAAGCTTTCCGTTGGGAAAAAAATTAAAGGTCTGTGAGGCAATAAAAATATCATTAAAACGTGCTTCATAAATGTGCCTAAAATGAGAAGCTTTGGTACATTAACTAGGTCGCACAGATATCTTATTGACCTGATATTCATCTAAATATGAAGCAGATTAAAAAGTGATAATAAAAATAGCTTGTTAAAACAAAATCACAGATGTCTTCCCAGTTGAGAAGCAACACTAGACCGTCTGAGGTGGCAAAACAGGAAGTTGGAAGCTGTGAGGAGCAAAGAACACGAGCTGCTAACACATCTTCAAAAGGAAAAAGAAGATAAACCGTCACAGCTTCAGTGGAAAGAGCAGAAGGCCAATTTTGCATCAACCTCTTTTCACATGTCAAGAAACTCAATTAAGTATGCATTGTATGTCATTTTATTATTATTATTGATTACAATTTTTATATTTGTTTCCATTGCATTTTTTAAAATTTCAGTACTTGAGCAAAACAAAGCTAATGGACACTCAGCCACTGACTTTAGCTTCAGACTTCAGTATCTTGTTAAAGATGCGTAACTCAAATTACTGCTTTAGATTTACAAGCTTTACGACATCAGATGGCTGAGCATAAGGTTGGCCCACAGCAACAAATTACTGCTCAGTGCTGGTTGGACATGGACGCTGTTAGCTGTGTGCCTCAATTGATAAGGAAATATTTTACCTTTCTTATAGGGAAAAAAGCTTGGAAAATGCCCAGTTTAGTTCCTCCATAACTGTCAGATAAATATTCATGTTTATTTTTTTTTGGCGGGGGGGTGTTCTACCAAGATACAGTTATTTCCTGGGGTATAACACCAATGTTTACTGACCAGCACAACTTTCTATAGTATAGGTATTACTTATACCTTTTATGATAACACATTAGAAATTCTATTTCTGACTGTTCCTGAACAACATGTATCCATCCAGCCATGAAGTGAAATGGAGTTCCTGCTAGGTTCTAGCAGTTCACCATCATGTTACTTTAACAAAATTGCAAACATTTAAACCATGATCTTGATAGGTGGCGTTAGGACTCGTCATCACACCTTCAGGATTTTGTACTTTAGAGTTGTGATACACGTGTAGAATGACAGCGTTCTAGAAACTACACCGAAATTAGTTTGGAACAGACACGTTCTGAAGCCATGAGCACCAGGATTCAATGGTATTTTTTTAATTAGAGTCCAAACATATGCAGAGAACATGATGTCTCACTGGTAGTATTATCTCAGGAGAAGCTAAAACAACTACTGCTTACAGCAGTATCTTGGCGCTAGTTTAGATTGTTACCAATGGAACCACATTCTTCAATAACTTTGTTGCTTTCTAATTAATTCTTGAGTAAACTTTTGCAGCTTGTTTACAACACAGTCAAATGATGATTATTAAGATAGACACTTAAGATAGGACAATAAATGCACAAAACAGGCATTTATTTCTCACTAGCCTGGTTACTCAAGCATCATTTCCCTTTATTCCACTCCCTTTCCTCCTTTATGTCTCAGCATCAAGACATCTCTTCAGGAATATCTCTATATTCTAGCAGGTTCCTGTAATAGTTCCTGTTCAAGAACTATTTAGGGTTATATTAAAGGGTCTCATTTTGTTCTGAGTGAGTTTACTCCTCCACCAACAGTCTCAAAGGGGCTACGCTGCAGACACTATTACCTAGTGATAATGTGTTGGGGTGTGAGGTTGGGCGGCAGAGGACTGCGCCACTTGTTTTGTATTCCTCTGTAAAGGGATGAAATAAACCAATGCAACACAGAAAGTCACCTTCCGTTGCTGCCCTGAATGTGTTTACCACCAATGATGCACAGCTGATTAGCCCATTAAATCAGTAATGCCAACATTTATTTAGCATGGCGTCTGTGACAGTGTCATCTTGTTGCTTTTTATCAGTATTTTTTTAAATGAACCGGATGAGAATGCATCGCTTTATGTCATGCACATGCTCAGTCGCTTGATGTCCCTCAAACGCTCAATTTGCTGTTTATTGATCAAATCGTTTTTCTAACCGTCTCCTTCATCCCGCTTCAGTTTTACGGAGAGGCACCTGGAATTGCGTCATCTATTGGAATGAGCTATTCCAAGACCACTTACACTTTATGGCCCTTTGACTTTACACCCATTCCCATAAACAAACCTCATTACCTCAATAGAGGAAGAAATTGGGTGTTGCATTGGTTATGAGCATTCATCTGAAACTTGTTTTCTGAACTATTCCAAAGTAATGTCAAACACTGTTGCTTTGATAGACATCACAATGATTTCTGCAGTAGATCTAGTAGTCTATACCTCACTCATTTAATGTGGAGATCTGTTACAAAGCCCATAATGGCACCATTTCCAATGATTTGATGAAACCCTACAAGTAGTTTTTAAGGAAAGTTAACATCTTATGTATATTCCCCTTTAAATAAAGGCTCACAATGCCCTGAGGTCCTTGTGACAATATTAAATTTCCAAGAACTGAAAGGACGATTACATAATTTCCATAAAGCACATGAGCACTCTTATAATAATCCATGAAATGAGCTGTCAGGAGTCAGAAAAGAGAGTATGGTGGAAGCACAGTCTGGAGAACAATTACTAAAAATATTTCTGTCTAGAAATATTTTCCCTACTTTTCTGGCAACATGGAAAGGCTCAAGCACAGTTGCGGTTCTTATTGGGCAGCATTTAGGACATAGAGTATAAAACATGACAATAATTCTCCATATAACTCATAGATGAAAAGGTAATTCCTTGCTTGACTGTGGATTAAAATCCAATGGGCACTTTACAGAACACTTAACACACTTTTTTGAGGATACATGTGGCAGGTAAAAGGGTACATGTCAGAGTTCAGTGGCTAAGGAATCTGCATGATGTCAGTACACCTGAGGTTAACTGGTATTGTACAGGTGCCACTTACCTATTCATGAGTTTTACAGCATAAAGAATCATTCAAGTGGGGCAGAAAAATGACCACTTCAACATGTATTAGTATGCTAATCGACACATAAACATCAGCAACCATGTAATCATGTCATCTAGTTTCATATGGTTCACAAGTCATTTCTGAACTTTTTTCAATGTTCGTAAAAGAGAAGCACTATTGCGACATTCACCCTCAACTAAACAGTATAATTAATTGGAATCTGGGGAAAAGGAGGACAGGGATGGCGAGTCATTCTGAATAATGAGCAGGTGACAACGGAGGAGGTGCCCGCTCCTGACAGGTAGCACCGCTGACACTGTGACTGCAGTGGGACAGAGACCGGTGACGGATTTGGCAGTACTTTTTGAGACATGGTGTCTCTGATGGACATCATCCAGCAGAAAGGTCAGGAGAGATGGCAGAAAAGAAGAGATTGGATGGGGCACTTCGCCAGGCAGGGAGTGAAAAAAAGACATCATGATGAAGGAGCACAGGCTGCGATCTTTACCGCTTTTAATCCATCCCGTGATCGCACAAACTCATCAGCAAGTGCCAGTTATCAGATATGCTGACTGTGCACTGTGGGTTAAACAGCTGCTGCAGATGTGCAGTTAATGGGCCATTTATCCAGGAGAAAAATGCATTTTCACCATTTTATTCACTTTAATAGCCTCCCGAAGTGTCACTTGAGTTTGATTTCCAAGAACAAAATATGCCTTAGTGTCTGAGGAGAGGTAAATGTGATCCTAACAACTTTAGATTAGCTTCAGCTTTACATTTAAATGTCACAATATATTTAAGTTTGCACCAAAATTATGTGTGAATGCCGCATGATTCAACCAAAAATATTAACATTTCTTTACTACACGTTCTTTATATGGGTGCTGCATAGCTTTAACTGATGATTGCAGATAAAAAAAATTGCAGTCTTAATCCTAGTCTCTCCTGTCTAAAATGCAGACATTATTTAACATTTCTTATTCATTTCTTATGTTATACTCACATATACATATTTTTGTAGTACATATTCAGGGTGCATGACTATACTATGCATGAATATACTCTATATATTCAAATCTGTAGGTTTTTGTGTGTGCACTTAATCATGACATTATTGCTGGCCTGATATCTGAGCTCCTGTGTGCTGTTAAAATCCCTTTATCAAAACAAAACGCAAACATTTATGCATTTTATATTTATTTAAATATATAATTTTTTGTTGGCCATCCCACAAGCAATCTATGCGGTAAAAGACTGCTCTGAAGGTGCTAAGAGTGTTCCAGGCAATGGGATCATTAAAACCCAGGAGTGCTTACGCCAGCGAAGCAGTCTATGGAGTGAAAAGGGCTCGTCCTGTGCGTGTTCAAGATGTCTCTGTTCAAATCAGTGATTGCGGCGAGTCAAGGGGCTGATTCAAGAGTCAAATCACAGAAAGTATGATCCAGTCCCAAATACATGTGTTTACACACAGATTACAATCAAACTGGTATCATCAGAAAAGAAAACTGGATGAGCTCCCACTCAGATATTCTCTGAGTGAGAGTGGGAATTTAAATAACGTATGCTAAAAAATACAGTGTGTTAAGATGACACAAAACCTAAAATAATCTCATCTTGGGGTTTTGCATTAATATAAATGATGTGGACACGATTTAATAGTTCAGAGGAATAGAAACCGTTCCATCAGGGATGGACGGACGGACACTGGACTCCTGAGACTCTCTGTCCTTGATGACTCACACTCTGACTCATTCAGAATAATAAACTATGGTACTGCAGCTGCCACTTCTGTTGGTGTGGGCAGGGGCTCAGTCTTCTTAAACAGGAGGAAAGGCTATTTAACATTAAGTGCTTTTACATGGATGCAAAAAAAACAAATTCCTGCATTAGTTCAATTACATAAAATACATGTGGAAACCTTAGCTCCATTAAAATTGGCCCAGGTAACTCCCAATGTAACCGGCTACCACTCCCAGATAGCTCGGTTGTGAGTCGCTTTAAGTGTGGACGGCGAGCTGGCCCATGCATTCTGCACATGTGCTGTCTTTCGCTTATAGTCCACAGACCTGGAAGCAGAAGCGTCCCAACGAGTCATTTGCTGCTGTATGTGGCAGCAACCAGTAAAAACCTAGCATGACAGAGTGATTTTGGAATGATACAGAGAAAGCCGCGATGCTGATTCAGAACATACAGTGTGTAAACTCCTCCATTGCTGCTGTTAACTTAGCTGTAGCTGCTAACTTGCTGGCTAACCTGTGTGATGTGTTGGATTGCAATACCTCTCGTGTGTCACTGCCGATCCGCGTGTTCTTTGAATGAAGACTTCAAGACGAAAAATGCCAATTTCGAAATGTATTTTGCAAATAGAATCAATTCAAGATACAAATATTACAGAGCCCCGGGCCAGTTCAAAACCCTACAATAACAAAGTCAATTGCCAGGGCATGAAGTCTGACAACTTACCTATCCCTTGACCCAGTCTTTTATAGAAACACAAATGTAAATTATTGATGCTAATTCAGTCCAATCCAGTCCTTCTTATTGGATGACCTCGTCTTCTTCTTCCCGTCCCATTGGATGCTGACACAGTCCTTGTTCTCCGTTGTTCCCCAAATGGCCAGTTCAAAGTTCACCTTCTTGCAGAGGAACTTATCAACACCAGTAAACTATGTTGTCACATTTTACGATGGGGGTTTAACACTTCCCGTCTGAGTGTCTCCTGCTGATTACAACTATGTAAACAACAATCATGTCAAGGAAGGGTCAACTGACTTTCATTACACTTACTAAACATTCTACCATTCCTAACTTCTAAAGTGCTTCTAACAGAAAACAGAAACATGTGGCACAACTCATGATAATAAAATAAACACAATTCTCTTCAGATGTAAAAGTTAAACCAGTATTGCTCAAGAAAAACAAAGTAAAAGAAGGGAAAGCCAAAACTGGGGGGTGGGGTCTGACTTGACACCTCCCATAATCCAACTGCAAACTACTTTATATACAAAAGTCCGGTTTCAAACTTTATCCACACCATTTGAGCGAGAAATGTAGTCCGGTTTAGAGACACATGGCTTAAATACGGACATCAATTCTTTCTACATGTATACTCGGTACTGTCTTCCTTTTCTTATAAACCCTTAACATCTCCAAATACATTTTGCTGTAAGTCTCCAAACTAAAAGACTAAATTTGATTATTTTCAAACTCCAATTACAGAAAGGAGCTATATGTAAGTTTTCGGCCAAAACATGTGGTCAAAGTGTGGTATCCCCTCCCCCCAGAAATAGAGGTCACCAGGTAGGGTGCTGGATCCAGCCAAATTGTCAACTACAAACTACCATGGCAAGTGACAAGTCATACGTTTATCATTTGATGGTCAATGGCTATGTTAAGTAGAATTATTTTGGCCAAACTTTGTTAAAGCTTACTGTTCCAGGGGATTTCAAATGATATTTCACTGTATTTGTCTGCAATATGATAGCTTCAATTTTCTGAAAGCAGAAGTCATTTCTCCCCCGTGAGAACCCTGTTTTCATTAGCTTCTACTTTTAGCCAGCAGTGCTGAATTGAACAGTAAAAGCATCACCTCATCACAGATGTTGCAATCTCTGTGCTTGTTCATTGATTAGTATATCAGACATATTTGTAAATCCAAACTATACTCTGTATACAGTCTAAACCAGACCAAGATTTCAAGAGCTGCAGGACAGGTATTCAAGTGTGTTTGTTTGCTGGGAGATGTTTGCTGGGAGATGAAATGAAGAGGGGCACTTGGGGAGCATGTGGCTTCCATGATCACCCATCAAGCTGTGAAAGACAATTAAGTTCCTGGCAGCTTGTTTCAGTTCCCTTTTCAGATGAAAATGTTGTATTCATAATATTTAAGTCTTCATCAAGGGTTGGTTGATGGAAATTTTGATAAAGCATTTGAATTTAGGAAAATATTTCCACTCTAATTTTCTCACTGGCTCACCGGTAATAGAAATTTTAATCAGTGCAGCAGGCTGTAGATGTATTTTCCAGAACCTTCTTCTGGAACAAGAAGGAGTAATGCAATGGTGTTACACGTATATGGCACTGGGAATGTTTCGTTCAGGCCTCTATTGTTAACTTGTTTATTCCTGAGGGGATGTTGGAGCCCATCCCAGCAGTCATCAATTGGAAGGCAGCTGTACACCTTGGCAAAGTCAGCAGTTTGGAGTGTAAGAGCGAACCAAAACGCTCTGAGAAAAAGAGATCAAAGGGGGGGGGGGTCATGTCTGTAGAATGGCCCAAACTGCCCCATCAGCATTCATCACTACTCCATCATCAAGCCCAAGATGATTTTCATTTTGCGTTATTTAGGAAATTACATGGAAAGTCCAGGGCTTTTTGGAAGACTTCAGCATTTTTATTTCTATTCTAAACTTGCCCCTATGCACTGAAAATATTATGAAAACATTATTTTTATTTTTTCCTCGTATGAGTGTCAGTCTTCTTGGGAAATGGAGATGCGAATCTGTATCTCGTATCATTTTGTTTAATTGCTGTCACGTATTGACTAATTCTATCTTTTGGCCATTAACTATTGCAATTTCCATGACTTCCAACAAAACCAGTAAGAAGTTAACAGCCATTATGTTGTTGAGAGAATGCCAATGGAAGTTTTTACAGTACTAGCAAGTACCAGCATACACATCATCATCAACATCTTTACTTCTATTTATCTTCTAATTGAAAATTGCTGATGAATGATTTTATATTGTATCCTTTAAAGCTGTAGTTTACTGGAACGGGATGAATGTGCAACCACTACCCTTTTTAGCTTCACGTGTTAGCTTTGGCAATTCTTCAGGTTTAATAACAAGTAGTTTAATAACAAGGACTGAGATGTGACAATCCCCTGGTTTGTACTGAGACTGTAAGGCTTTCAACATTCTGTTCTTACCACAATTTTTTTCAACTGCCTTAAATGAATGGTCAATGACACCAATGCAGCTACAGTGGGAAGCATCAAATGTGACTGACCTAGAAAAAACAACAACTTTCACCCTTTTATTAAATTAACATTTATGTTTTCAAGATTTGGCGTGGTTGAAACATCACAAAGGCATAGATATGTATTTACCTGTTTAACAGTCGTCACTGTTTAACCATCCATCCATCCGTCCATCCATCCATCCATCCTCTACCGCTTATCCGGGGTCGGGTCGCGGGGGCAGCAGCCTAAGGAGAGAAGCCCAGACTTCCCTCTCCCCAGCTACTTCTCCCAGCTCATCCGGAGGGATCCCCAGGCGTTCCCAGGCCAGTCGAGAGACATAGTCTCTCCAACGTGTCCTGGGTCTTCCCGGGGTCTCCTACTGGAGGGACATGCCCTGAACACCTCAACAGGGAGGCATCCAGGGGGCATCCTAACTAGATGCCCAAGCCACCTCATCTGGCTCCTCTCAACGCGGAGGAGCAGCGACTCTACTCCGAGCTCCTCCCGGATGGCAGAGCTTCTCACCCTATCGCTAAGGGAGAGCCCAGCCACCCTACGGAGGAAGCTCTTTTCAGCAGCTTGTACCCGTGATCTTGTTCTTTCGGTCATGACCCAAAGCTCATGACCATAGGTGAGGGTAGGAACGAAGATCGACCGGTAAATCGAGAGCTGAGCCGAAAGGCGAAGCTCTCTCTTCACCACTACGGACCGGTGCAGAGTCCGCATTACTGCCTTCAGTGTTTTCCATCATCTATGTCCAGCTGGAATGCCTTATCATCCTGGTGGAGGGCAGCCTTCTCTACAGAAGTGCCATTTAGTGCCTTTAAACCTCCCAAAATGTCATTTAGGTGGTTCAGAAAGTCCATGTCAGTTCCATCCATTGGCAGGGGCATTTGTCTTGTAATTAGAGATAACCTGTATGCCTTTCCACCAGTTTCTGGTGTTGGTGGTGTCGTGGAAAAAATCCTGGCTCTTTTGCCTGTGAGCACTTTGCAATTCTAATAGCACGGTTCAAGTTGGCTCTCGATGCCCTCAGTGCCTCCTCGTCACCAGACTTGAAGGCTGAGTATCGTGCCTTTAGAATGTTGCATCACACCACACATCACGCCGCCTCCGCTTGCTCCACCGTCGGTCTATGCTGCTCGGGGAGTCTGCTGCTCCATAGACCGCTGGGTCTCGCCGGCATAGCGCTCTGAGGCTACGTAAACACTCCGAAGTAGTCATATTCACCCTGGTTACTGATTGTAATTCCAGCATGTGCTGGCGATCATATACTAACTTGCTGTGGATGTTGACTATTTTTGGCGTCGTTGATGAAGTATTTTGACTAAAGAGACTGTAACTGTTGCGAATTAGTGCAGTTGCAGCCAAACAGGGCACCACCTTGTTCTCCACCCTGTTCCTGCATCCTGTTCTCTCTTTCTCTAGGCCTCTAGCCTGGCAGTTCTGACATCATACACCATACCTGTCCAAAGCATCTAATTGTGGCCTCAATGGCTTTACCTCCCAAACACATAACATATGACATACACTTTTCTGATCCTCCAGGATGCTGATCTGAAATACTCCACCTCCTTTACCTCCTCTCCTTGTAACCTCACAGCTCTGCCTGCTCATTCACATGCGTGTCTTCTCCGCCTCCCTCCTCTCACAACAGATCAAATGTCAGAGTTCATGGAGTCTTGTCTAACCTCATCCATCGGCCTGTCCATCACCATAGTGAACAACAAGAGGTTGTTGAGTTCCAGCTGCACCTTCATCTTCTCACCACTGTCTTACCGCTCTCATCAATGTCCTTTACCACACTAATATACTTCTCTGCCACTCTAAACTTCCCAACACAACAGTAACAATATAAAACTGTTATTTCAGCACAAACATCACAGATCACCTGACACATCAAACCAAAAATAAAAAGATTAGCATACACACCTGTGCCTATATTTTCACGACAAACGGTAGCAAAGGATGCATGCAGCAGGTATGTTTGCTCTGCTCTAATGTTTACTGTTGAGTGGAGCACATTAGTCACCTGTTGCCATCTAGCATTGTGACAGTGGATTTCAATGAAGCACATTTCAAAGAAGGAAACAAAACAACTTGTCATCTTGTCCGGTAAAGAGGTCTTGAAATTACAGTGATTAATTGAATAAATCAATCCTGGTCCAATGCCTTTTATGACAAGTCTGTGTTGAAAACACTGCTGCGTGTCGCTCCAAGCTACTTTATTCTGTTTGCACATGCGGAATCAAAAATAGCTTATTAAACAACAGATGCCACAGAATGTTAATTGTGGCTGCAACACCTCTATGACAACAGTCAAACGAAGCAGTCATAGGTTTTCATTAGAATACCACCCAGATTATACCTCCTGATGTGCTCCAGCCTCCGCAATTGTATGTGCACATATTAAATCTAAATATATTTGCAGGCTATTAAATACCCAGATCTTTGCTAGGGTGGCAGGGGAGTATTAGTGGTGACTGTGAGTGGACTGGTTGCATTACTTAAACTGAAGGCTACTGTTGGGTAAATGCACTGCACACTTCCATGATACCCTCATGGGACTAACTCGCCACTGCATTATTTACACAGTCTGCCCCAGACACCACTCCAGTTGCCTTTAACCATTTTAAGCATCTGTTTTTTCCGGCAATGAGCCAGCAATATCAATGATTGATCGGCGAAGTGATTGATTATGATTCATGTCGTTGCCCGCTGCGTTACAGGCCCAGTGTCTCTGCAACTGCTGGCAGCTCATTTGTTAACATTAGGGCCAGTGCCGTGGTAAAGCTACTTTGCATTTTAAGCGGACGGCAGTTGGCAGTGTACATCAGCGACAGTGTTAGTGCTCTCGTTATGTCACCACGCTCAGTGAGCTTGGGTCGCTGAATTACTGTCACCACTGGAAGCATACGTTCTATTAATCCTGAATGTTGTTTGAATCATGTCAAATGTCACAAGCAGGAGTAACTTAACATTTCTGTTCTTGCCAGTCATGACAGGAACACATTTCAGACATTTTTTTTTTTTTTACAAGTTGCACCTAAATTATTTGGTTTGAATATTGATGGTATTGATTTTAAAATGGATGAATAGTGCTGAGGAAAGAAGTGAATGAAAATTGCATGTTTTGGCATTGGAATATTTTAAAGCTTTATTTCAAATGTGACTGGAGGTAAGTCTTCCATCCATTCATTTTCTCTTAGCTTTTTCCTAATCTCCGTTGCAAGGAGGCCCTTGGAGCCTTAAACAGAAGGTGCAGAGACAAGGCAGCAATAGACCCTGGAAAGGACACCAGTCTGTCACTCACTGGTTACTTGGACCTGGAAGCAAATTGAAGTCTCCAGTTAGTCTAATGTTTATTGTTTTTGGACCGTCAGGCAATTTAAATCCTTGAGAAAACCTGCACAGCAAAAGGGTGATGGACCAATTGAACATGAAATGAGGCAACAGTGCCAGCTGTTCTACCACCTCACCACCATAGGTAAGGACTATTGACAGAGAAAGACGTACTCCAGATGCACCTTCTAGAATTCTTTATATACAAGATATGATGTTTCTGAACCATGTAAGGGGCAACAGTGCTGAACAGTGCATTTGGATCTTGGGAGCAATCAGTCCAATATCACAACATGTTAATTTGTCTGATAAACATAACAGCTAACCCAAGTGCAGAACATCTATAAATCAGCTAAGGTCTTGACATTTTTTTTAATTGGAATGTGATAACAAATGCATTCATCACTCTGCAGTCCAGTGTAATATGATGCAATTTGGTGAAATCTAAAACACAAAAGAATAATGGCATCCAAACCAGTGTGATTAATTATGCCCAGCTAAATTAAATTTCACTGTTTCAAAATGTATTTGCTGCCCAGCACAATTTTCTAAAGATCAATGAAGCTTGGTGAAAAAACTGCTATTTGCAGGGAGAAAAGAGATGTACTCAGGAGTCAATGGTGACTCAATATTAAAAATAAAATGGGAAATAACCTTTGACAAAATATTGTGGACTCGAGTGCAATTACTTTGACCAGCACCAGTCAAAACAAATAAATAAGGGCTACTAAGCACAGATGCAAACTGGTCAGTACATTTGACAACACATGGATGTACAGTGTGACATATATTTACTGTGTATTAACTCTGGATCTATAAAAACAATCTGCTTCCTGGAAGTGTCGGGAGCAGAACCACTGGTGTATAAGAATGATTTATTGTTTTGCTTAATTCCATGTCTTTTTACACATTATTATTATTATTAATAATAATAATAATAATAATAATAATAATAATAATAGTAGTAGTAGTAGTAGTATTAAGACAATAAGACAACATAAATAAATTAAAATTCCAGTATTTACTGCTGACAATCCAGGTGCCCTAACACCCATTTGAATCCATACAATCCGCAATGACCATATTATGATTGCAGCATTGATTCTGAATATCCTGGTAATCAGGAGGATATGTATATATAGATCTATGTCTAGATCTAGATCTAGAGGAATGGATAGATCCAATCCTTTGGGGCAACTTATTAGAATCATATATGGTCTCTGGTTCAGAAATTGTAAAATCAGCACTTGTATCAGATTAGCTTGGGGTAACAGCATGCTTTTAATTTGAAGATCTTTCTTCTATTCAGTAAAGTGGACTATTTTAATGACTTAATCTTGCAAATTGACACAAATCTGACACCAAAGTACTTCATCTGAAACAGTACTTCTGTGAAGATAAATGTGTGTCCGCTCATGCATGGTATTAAATATTCATTATCAATAATTAGCCATAAATACCGTATTTTCCGGACTATAAGCCGCTAGTTTTTTCCTACACTTTAAACTGCGGCTTATTCTACCGTGCGGCTTATTTATGTATTATTTTCTATCGGCCGCTAGGGGCGCTCGAGCAGAAAAGTTACTGCCGCATCACAGGCACTGTTTGAAAAGAAAAGCAAAGGTAGTGTAGCGTGTTGGGGAGGGTCAGTGTGGGAATTTCCCAGCATGCTTTGTGGCAGTGTGTCTGTGGGTTTAGGTTGGTGTTAACCCTGCTTTTGTTCGTTGTAAATGTTATCTTTTGCAACTTTCAATGTTAGTGTTCTATTTATTGAGTTCTAGTTGTTGATGTATTTAATTACTGTTTTAATTACTGTTTGCACCTGCACACCATAAACCAGGTTATGTGTGTGATTGAAGACCTCCCTTCGTTGACGTATCTTGGTTCAGTGTTTAAATGTCTGTCTTGTTCTACAGCTGAATTGCAGACTAAGCTTGCGGAAACCTGTATTTAACTACTTCCGTAATTAATATTTTGAATATATACCCAGTAATTTGCATGTTACTCATTTTTAAGCAGACTGCCGTCTGTTCTGTGGCAGACAGAGGGACAACAGAGTGGGTTTTAAATAAAGACGGGTCCATTTAAATGAAGGAAAATCTATTTGTTCATACGACAGAGCAATGAATCTACTGACCAATGGGCACTGTAACTTGCCCTGAGGGAGGCTGCTGCTGCATGCATAGCGAGTAATAGCACTGGGGTTTGAAAGGGAATTAGATCTGACACTCTCTTCTAATTCGTGCTGTGACCAAAAAATATACCTCTGGATGATTAAAGTAGTAACCACAACCTTTTTGCGCTTTGATAATGCCCCTGAGAACAGAGATAAAAATGCCTCTAATGCACTTAAGCCACAGATTTAGGCAAGGAAGTTAAATTTAGGGCCCCAGACGTGTGATCAGGTGGGGCACTTACACTGAGCAGTGGGCAACACAGGCTTTAATGTAGTAGTTATGCACCGAGATAGAAAGGACCTTTTTCAAGGATTTAAAAGAGAAAATATTCTGGAATCTTCCCTACATGATAAAGGTTGGGCTTAGCATACAAATTTTACTTTGCCAGATCTACGACAGGAAACTTCTCATGGATTTTCAGCCCATTTTCACCCACCAACAATGACTCCTTTAGTCCTTCTTGCAATATCTAAAGTAAATTTGTCATTAATTAAGTGTTAATTTGCCTGGAAGCTGGTTCTTGCTGGGATACTTGCTCACGGTGTCCGCTCAGCTTCGGTAAACACCAGGAACTCGGGTGGGAGGCATGTAGTTTGTGGGCAGATTAGCAGTTGGGGAGGCTTCAGAGCAGCGCTTTCCTCTGTCTCCCTTCATGGCTGTCTGCCCCTTAATGTTCAGCAATTTTGAACACTCAGGGCATTGGGGTGTGGTTGTGAAGCAATCTATCTATCTATCTATCTATCTATCTATCTATCTATCTATCTATCTATCTATCTATCTATCTATCTATCTATCTATCTATCTATCTATCTATCTATCTATCTATCTATCTATCTATCTATTAGCAATGCATTCAAATATTGTCTGAATTCTTTTAAATGTGTTTTAGTATGGGCTTTAGGTATTCAAATAACAAAAAGTGAGGCAGAAGAAATAGATATAATTTCACTGCAAATAGTTGATGGAAACACACATATTGAGTTGTCGAGTGGAAAAGAAGATCTAGGGCCAAGGATGTCTCCCACCCTGGAGCAGGGAAATTGTTTATGGCCAACAAATGAAACCATTTGCTGGCCCATTGTGCTAGTGGGAACGGGGGGAGGGGGCAGCTGTATTAAAGGCGTTTGTCTTGCCCGCATCAGTGGCCTAGTCTTAGACTTTGTGGTCAACCAAGGCAAGACTACCTTCAGAGCTACAGGAGGAAGGAGCTTTGAAGAACAAGCTGTCTATTTCCCAAAAAAACCCACCTCAACACCCTTATAACAAAAGGGACTGGAGCCCTCATGAATAACAGGGTTCCAAAGGAATTTAAGGTTATAGGGGATAAGCCCATCAAAAAGAAGGGAAAAGGGGCATCAGAAGCAAAGCCCACCTGAACTTGCTGCCATAAAGTGACATGTCCAGAAACTTAGGACATGCAGAGATGACCCAAGAAAGACAACAGATTAGTCCAGGTGCTGAGGCCACTGGCAATTGCTGAGCACAACACCAACATAGGTGGTGTGAACCCGGTTGACCACATGAGTTTTTACAGGACGCATTCTTGCACTCAGAAATGGGCTGTGCATGCAGTTTCCCACTTTTTGACCTGTCAATCACCAGCTCATAGTTTCAGTATAAGAGTGACTGCCAGGGAAACACTGAAGTTCTGCTGCTTCTTGGTGAATAGTTGATTACTCGGGCCCGAATACAAATCATAAGTGACAACGAAGATGGCTACCCCACAGTCAAATGCAGCCCTGACACACTATGGCGCCATCCAGCTTCCAGAGATGGTGGACGAAACACATGCATCAAGGTTTGCAGATCCGGCTGCAAGAGCAAAACATATATGATGTGCCCAAAGTGCACGTTATCCCTTTTGTGGTTCCCAAAAGGTGATTGTTTTTTGTGGGTTCAGGTCAAATAAGCCTGATGGGGACGTGAACTCATTGCTATGTTGACATTTTGGTATGTTCTTTAAGGCTAACCTTTTTCCCAAAAATGTTTTCAGTATATTAATTAAATTAGAATGATTTGGGAATTTAAAAAAATGTGACTGGAGAAACTTTCTTTTCATGCTAGCCAGAAGAATATACTTTATACTCTATGTACAGTTTTAATTCAATCTAATTTCCTTTCCTCTAACCTTGACCTCTGCAGACCTGCTGCACACATACCCATTTGTATTGATTTTAACTGGACTTATGTTCCCTGTTATTTTAGTCACCCAGGCATCGCTGCATTTTTCTGCCTGTTGATTGGCTATGGTGCCTATGGGTGCTAAAAGAGTGAAGCAGGTATGCTCTGTCCACAGAGCCACAAGATCAGGGTTCACTGTGGGAAACATGAACTAATGGCTCATACAAACATACAAGACTATGACACATTCTCTGAATGTTTCAACTATGTCTTTAAAAGAGAAATGACTTTCATATGGTAAAATCCAATACATATGCACTATACATTGTATACATAAGAATATAACCTTCCACTGACATAAATCTGAATTCTGTAAATTCCTATGAATTCTGACCATTTTTCAACTAATCCTGAAAAAATCTCTGATGTGTTTTAAATAGGCGCATTTGTCAATGTGGATTCTAATAAGTATTATTTTAAATGTAAATTTAAAAAAGAAGTCTAAACCTCTCTTCTGAGCTACTGACAGTAAATGAAAAAATATTTGAGGACGTGCATTTGCCATCGTGTGCTATCATACAATCAGATTAGGTCCATGTTTATAGCTACGCTAATCCCTGAAACTAGTTTGACCTCAAAAGTCAAGTACCAATTTAGCCCAAACAAATGCATTGTTGAATCCTTTCAAAAGTTAGTATTACCCAAAATGAATGTGGCTTAAAGAAAAGCTTAAAAGAGGCCATCTGTAAATCCAAATAAATTGGGTACAACTCCTACTTACAAAATGATTGCCACATACTTGGGTCAATAGCATGTTACTGCATATTGCAATAGAATAAACTAGTTCCACATCCACGCTCTCTTAATTATGCAAGATCCCCAATTGCAGCTCCATGTTGCATAACAAAATGTTTAATTGATGCACCACCACCCCCACCACCACCACACACACACAAACTTTTCTGTATCTGCAGAGTTTTTAATAATCTCAGAGGGCACAAAGCACACCATCTCAAAATATTTCACCTTTTGGGTAAAGAGATTTACAAATGAATACCTACCTCCCCATTTTCTTTGTTGAGCATGTGTTTCTTCTCCAGCTCAACCCAACAAGGTGGCTGATTGATGATAAGTGGATGAGAGGGAGCGAGTCAGGGCGAGTCGGTCAGGGAGGATGCTGGAGTCAGAGGTAGTTTATCTGTGCCACTTGTTTGCAGCTGTCAGAAAGGAACATGTCTCTCCCACTGGACTCCAGGCCAACTGTAGCACTGCAAGAACAACATCTCTTCGAAGGAGCCTCTTTGCTCCTTTTTTTGGGTTGTTGCTTAATGTTTCTGTTCCAACTCTCCTCAGCTTCCCTCTAATCAACCGAAATATCGCACAATCAAATGACCTCACGTATGACAGCATTTGTGGCGATATAGCAAAATTAAAAGTAGCTTAAAATTAAATTGGTATTATTACCACAATCTTCAGTGCAACAGTTCACTTCTTATGGGTCAAGAATTCTCCGAAAATATATTATTACGGGAAACTGATACTTGACATTATCTTGGCAAAATTAATAATAAAATGGCGTGCTTAATGTCACAATCCTGGGAGGGAGACAGAACACCCAAATTTAGAGTTGTATGTGATTTATTCACAAAAATAACAAAACACTTGGAAATAAAAAGAAAAATTAACAGAGGAGCAACTCTCAAAATGTGGAACAAAAAGTATTTAAACTACAGAAATTGAACATGTGAAGCATGAGAAAAAGTGCTTAATGGTAGTGGAGAGAGAGCATTTAAAATGGAAAGATGACACATTGGGAGTGACTGAAAGGAGAGCCATTGTTTTACACGGGGGGGGGGGGTTCAGGGGGTTTACACAAAGAGGTTCAAGAGTGGGTGAAATGAAGGGGCCAATCAGGGTAATCATCACAGCCAAATATGGATGAGTCAAAAAAATCACTTAACAACAAAGTACAGAAATTTAAATGTGAAAATTCAATTAAATTGGAATAAATGTAAGGCAAATGGTGGATTTATTTGTTGGTAAAGGAGGGGAGAAGGGCAACAAGGCGAGAAGCAGAAAGAGGGTGGAGCAGCAGACACATAAACTACTGTATACACCCGAAGATATTGGACACATTTAATTGCTGAAAACACAAAGTTCTCAAAAGGCAAAAAAAAAGCTGTGAGACCTCCCAAATACAGTAAATGGAGTAAATGTAAATGGATTTGTTTCTGACTGGGCACAAGAGCAATGAATGTAGACCAATTCCATCATAAATTTAGTCAGACTGCTGTTTAGGCTGAGAGATAAGATGTTCTCTATCTTTTGCTGTTCATGCTTGGGTCTCTTAAGGGTGGGAATCTGAGTCAGGCCATGTGGGCTTGTGGTGTGAACCTCAGTTCTGAGTAGCCTTCTCTTCATCAAATTCTATCAGGTCTACAAAGACCCAAAGTGAGTTGAAATTTGAAGTTGAAATCTCCCTGTGTCTTTCTATTCAGTGTGTCCACTATAATGTAGTCATTAACTGGTTTATTAATGCATTTCCACCCCTTCAAGTTCTTTGAAATGATTCTGCTTTTGATTTATATTCAACAGATTATTATCTTAGTCCCATTGTCCTTGTTCAGTGGAATGATAAAACATAATCAAGAATAGTTACAGAGCTTTGATATTTAATGATGCTGTGAATGTAGATTCGGGAGAAAATCTCCATAGAGCAGAGAAAGGATTTTCCTTCAAAATACATACTATTTTTAAAAATCAGCCCTTTGATTTATTCTTCTTAATCTTCACATTTCTTTACACCTGCAGGTATACAGCACACATTGAATGTCTTCCCCAGCACTGACATCTTTCTGTGTCACTACATCCCCTCATTAGACCTGAAAATGCAATAGATGTGCTTCCTGCTCATTTGCCACTCCTTCCAGTAAGGGAGAGGCCTTAAAAGCTTCTCATCAGATTTCCCTGAATGTTACAGCAGAGATGCACTTCTGAGCATTTGATTAAATTAAGATAGTTATCTGGACCCGCCAGGTCTGTTACATTCAACGTATGATGTAGCAGCAGTATGGGGCTATTTTCCAAAGTTGTTTTCTGGAAATTATGGTTCTATGGTCTAATAGTCTGGCCTTCAGTGACTGTAACAATGAGGATAGATATTAGCTCACTAATATTATGTGTGACACAAACACATAAGAGGGTGAGCAATACCTTGTTATGGTGAGATACGAATGGGCTAGCATGACTGTTTAACTATTTTAAAAGGTCTTTATTATGTTACAGAAGGCAATAAAAGGTCCCAAGACCACACCCCCTTTATAGAATATACGCTGACATTGTTTCATCACAGAGCTAATGGGTTCAAAGACATTTCTGAGTTGCTGGGCATCCCTTACATTCAATTTCTGAGTTGTTACCAGAGATACTGAGAGGTTGTTGTCTTTGACACTCATTCACCACCTCTGTAATGGTATGATATTTTTAGCTTTTCTGAAGCTTTTTTTTTTTTTTTGGACATTGTTGTAATTAGTAAGTTTTCTGTGCTCTTAAGAACTCGGAATTCTGCAGCAGTGGCATTCACTTGCTCCTCCTACACACAGAATAATGCTTTTTTGAAAAAATCATTTAGACTTTGTGAGGTAATGGGGAAAAAGTACATAAAGTCAGCTTGGAAATGTAATTGTCACAAAGTAACACATCAGCGACTTTCTGTGGAGCAGAGCAGGAATGTTTTATAAATATATGAATCTATGCCTCAGGAGAGATAAGAAGACCTGATCCTTGAATTGCCTGTAATAGCATTTCAAAGACCAAATTTGAGTTTGATTTATGCAGCACATTCTTAAAAAATATTGCTCAAAACAGAGCACAGCAGAAAAGGTCAAGATGTCTAAAGTGATCTTGTATTAAAAGCTAATGTATAAGGACTTTCCGTGGTCTGAGCAGTTCTTTGATGTTAACAGACTAATTATGGCAGATACGAAGAATGGCTGGAAAAAACATGAATACCTCTTGGTAAAACTGTATCTGGGAACATCCTGAACCACCTGATTGGCCAAATGGGAGCTTGGATGTGTAAAAGTTCTGATAAATAAATAAACAGACCCTCCATGAAATCATAAACTATTAATATACTGCTCTATCAATGCAACTGGGAATATATTTCAATCAATCCCATCTTATTCTGCTTTGCAATTCTGACCATATCACTTGTTTGTGCAGTGTTATTTTAAAAAGCAGCATAAACAACTGTATCTTTTACTGCAATCTTCATCAGACAGTTATTGCTATATCTTGTGAATAAAGAAATTCTAACCCATTTTAAAGCAAAAAAAAACCCTTTGGAAATGATTCCAATAAACACTGAAAGACTGTGAAACAAGGCCAACAATTAGCAGCCCAGCAGCCGCAGTTTAGGCTAACTGTGAAATAACCATCATATAATGTGTTACAGTGGTCCAAATGAGATGTAATCAAGGCTTGAGTTATGGTTTCATACTACTGTCTGGGGCATAGATGGCTTCACAGACATGAGGCTCAGTTGGAAGAAGCCTCTTTTGGCAATAGGTTTGATCTGCCTGTCACATTTAAAACTGCCGTGAAAAAATCTGCTCAGATTCTCGGTGAAGGGTCAAACCGACAATCCCGGAGCTCAGGCCGCCAACACAATCATCAACACCTTTGCGGTGGCTAAATACAACAACTTCAGTTGTCATTGAAAATTCAAAATTGAAAATGTTTCTAAATGCATTATAGTCACAAATTACACACATACTGCCACGACCTTCCTCGCAACACGTTTCAGAAGTCAAGAGTTTAGTCTGGGTTGAAGCACAGCAGCCGATCTGCTTAGAAAAACAGCAGTTATAGCAAAATCTGCTTTCATTTAAATTATTGTTATTGCACACTGTCCCTTGATAAATTAAATAAATGGAGATGAAAACAAGTAACAAAGCCAAGCAACAACATGAAGGAGCAATGCTGGGATGGTGTCTGGACATTTGGATAATTGGACAGGTGAGTTAATAGTGAGGGAAGGACACACTGGGAGGGAGAGCTCAGGAACAGATGGGGAAACAGAGGACAGAACTAAGCAAAACAAGAAACAATTATAATTAAACTAAAAATCAATGCGTGAAACAGGCTAACAGTGTCACAGCTGCGGGCAATCATGCCCGTGAGTCGCTTCACCCCGCGCACCTGTTGTGCATCAGGACACTAATGAGCACTCCTCTTAATCCCCGGAGGCACACCTGCTCCCTGCTAGATCGATATTCGTGTTCAGATGACTTTCCAGCGTATTCCTGTTTGCCTGCCTGCCCGGTTCCGACCTTGCCTGTTCCTGACCATTCTGCTCCCCGGTAAATTCTGTCTGCCTTCTGCCCATTCTCGACCTTGCCTGTCCCCGACTACTCTATTCTGCTCGCTCCCCGGTGAATCCTGTCTGTTGTCTGTTTCTGACAATAAAGCGGTGTTCAGCCAAACTCTGGTGTCGCATTTGGGTTCTCATCTGGTCCGTGACAAACAGTCTATCAAAAATGTCTGAATCATCTGCTGGTCTGGAGGGAAATGTAGTGCTGTTTACCGTGTGATCTAAATGGAAATCATGAAACATTACAGGACGTCGACGAGGCTTCACCTGGATTGCTGCTGTCAGTGTTGGACGTCAAAGGAAATATTGTAAAAATAACACCAGCAGCATTGTGGTAAGATGTTCAATGTCTCTACGGGGCAATTTGCTGCCCTGAATTCTTTTTGAGATATGTCACTTTGCACTGTTCACGCTCTCAATAATGCCAGGAACACAATTATCACTTAATGCTTTGAGTAACAAATACCTTCAATTTGATCTATATACAGTTCCAAAAATTAAAACCCCAGGACTTAATGGCTAATGCCTTTTACTTCTTATTACATTTAATATTGTCAAGGGATTAGAAATGTTACTTTCCTGAAAAAGAGTTTGAAAGTCACAATAAAAAATGCAAAGTGATAAATCGATTGGAAATTTATGGCTCTATAGTGTTGCAATTATTAGTGATGTGCCCTTTGAAGCGAATGACAAAAGAGCCGATTTGGGTTTTTTTCTCCATCTTTCCTCCTTTATTCTGCACAGCGATGGTCAAGATGTTTGTCAATGAGGTATTTGCTTTTTCTCAATGTCAATCTCAGCTAAAAACCTGCACAGGTAACAGGATGCTCTTTCGGTCTTTTTCTTTTATACATTTTGATTTATGTTTTGCTATTTGAGTCTATAAAATGTCTGTTTTTTTTCAACATAAATACTGTAATATACACAATGGGAGATTTGACCTTTTGTCTATTTGAGATTCTTTGAGAGGTCTTTGTTTTTGTGTCTGTATGTTAGAATATATATTTTTGTAACCTTTTGGCCAATGTATAAATAAAGCCATATGAATGAGTATTTGATATAATGCATTTTTTTTTTTTTTTTTAAATCAGTCATTCATTCTTCCTCATAATTCCACATTTTTGATAGTTAGTTAATCCAAGCAACAGAAAATCTAAAAAGCGCCTCAGGAGCAAGAGGAATCAGCTCTTCTTGGTGAGGCAAGCCACCGAGAAGAGGAGAGAGGAAGGAGAGGAGGGAAGAGGAAATTAGAGGAGAGGAGATTAGAGTAGAGGGGAGAGGAGGGGAAAGGTAGAAGATAGAATAGACACGGATCATTCAAATACCTTAATTAAAATGAGCTCATGAAAAAAGACCACATTTATCATTGAAGCTTCACATTAAATTTGTGTAGGAACTATTCATGGCTGGGGTCTCAATCTGGTACTGTTGCCATCATAAAAGAAAAAGTGTTAAAAGTTTATTTTGTAAGCCCTATCAACCCAATAACTATCACAACCTCAAAAAGTTTGATGAGGATGTTTATTTTTCTGGATTTTTGCAGATATCAACAATACTAATAAGTCTCATCATATGCAGTATTCCCATCAGGAGTTACGACACAGAGAAAGCTGAAAAATGAACCAGTAAGAAAAATATTGCTCATGTCACTCTCATTGTATCTTTACAACCTAAAGTGTTCTTTTTCCTGCAGGAGTCTTATCAGTATAGGAGATATGAGAGAGATGTGGTTGTTCAGTTAAAGAAAGCAGCAGTTTTAATTCAGCTAAAGAGTCCTGCACAATATGGTGCAGATAGAAAGTCTGTAAACACAGAAAATAATATTGATCAATATGGAAATTAGAGGCACTGAACATAATGAATGGTATGATGCTGCTTGCCTGTAGTACCTCCTGCATAGACTACAGCCCTATAACTCCATTTGTTTGACTTGAAAATTGTATAATCCTCCCATTTTGTCCATTAGTTTTAGACCAACATGACCAAACATTTTTTTAAAGGCTGCTAATGTTTCTAAAATGAATAAATGATATATTTCAGTATCAGTAACATGTACTGGAATTGCTTTTCCTTCTTTGGCCATTGATTTATTTATTCCTTTCCCTTAACCGCTAATTATTTCTCACAGTACACAGAGTTGAAGTCTCTCTCTCTCTCTCTCTCTCACACACACACACACACACACCTTTTTGTGTGTGAGCTTATATATAAATTACATTGCCATGCAGGTGCTGAAGCCACAGCAAGTCTGTGGATCTAATCAGTGCATAATAAAGGGGAGGAGTGGCATCCTGGAAGGAGCTGCTCTGAAGCAAAATCTGAAACGGATTACCTGATTCTCAGCTTTCCACTATCGTTGTGGCAGAGTTTAGTTTCGTTTCGTTTTCTGCAACTTATCCAGATCCGGGTCGCGGGGGCAGCAGCTTCAGGAGGGATGCCCAGACAGCCCTCTCCCTGGCCACTTCCATCAGCTCTTCTGGGAGAACCCCCAGCCGCTCCCAAGCCAGGCGAGAGATATAATCTCTCCACCTAGTCCTGGTGGGACATGTCCGGAACACCTCTAAAAGGAGGCGTCCGGAAGGCATCCTAGCCAGATGCCCGAGCCACCCCAACTGACTCCTCTCGATGTGGAGGAGCAGCGGTTCTACTCCGAGCCCCTCCCGGATGTCCAAGCTTCTCACCCGATCTCTAAGGCTGAGCCCGGCCACCCTGTGGAGGAAACTCATTTCAGCCACTTGTATCCGCGATCTCGTTCTTTCAGTCATCACCCAGCGTTGATGGCCATAGGTGAGGACTGGGACGTAGATCGACAGGTAAATCGAGAGCTTTGCCTTCCGGCTCAGCTCCTTCTTCACCACGATGGATCAGCTAAGCGCCCGCATCACTGCTGACACCGCTCCAATCCGCCTGTCGATCTCCCCTTCCATCCTACCCTCACTCGTGAACAAGATCCCGAGATACTCCTCCACCTGGGGCAGGACCTTCTCCCCAACCCGGAGAAGGCACTCTACCTTTTTCCGAGCAAGGACCATGGCCTCGGATTTGGAGGTGCTGATCCACGTCCCTGCCGCTTCACACTCGGTCGCGAACCGTCCCAGCATTTGTTGGAGGTCCCTGTTCGTTGGCGCCAGAAGAACTACGTCATCCGCAAAAAGCAGCGACGAGATCTTCCGCCTACCGAACTCGACACCCTCCACTCCCCGGCTGCACCTAGAAATTCTGTCCATAAAAGTTATGAACAGAACCAGTGACGGAGTCCAACCCTCACTGGGAATGAGTCCGACTTACAACCGGCTATCCGGACCAAACTCCTGCTCCTTTGGTACAGGGACTGGACGGCCCTTATCAAGGGACCTTCCACCCCATACTCCCGGAGCACCCCCCACAGGGTGCTCCTGGGGACCCGGTCATAAGCCTTTTCCAAGTCCACAAAACACATGTGGACTGGTTGGGCAAACTCCCAACTCCCCTCAAGCACCCCAGCAAGGGTAAAGAGGTGATCCGTGGTGCCATGACCAGGGCGAAACCCGCATTGTTCCTCCTGGATCAGAGGTCAGAACTATCAGTCTAATCCTCGTTTCCAGCACCCTGGCATACACTTTCCCAGGGAGGCTGAGGAGTGTGATCCCCCTATAGTTGGAACACACCCACTCTTAAAAATAGGGACCACCACCCCGGTCTGTTGTGGCAGAGTAAAAATGACTATTATGGCCAGACATATTTGTATCTCCTGTACTAGAGTAACATGGTTGAATATGCGTGATTGCGATTGATGTGATTGATCAACTCTGCAAATCAGACTGGTAAACTGTATATGTGCTCTATGTTCTAAAGAGCAATTTAAAGTTCCTTCCTTTTCACTTAATTTCCTCAATCTAAGAATCTTTTTCTTTTCTTTTCCAAACCAGTCTGTGTTTCATGCAAGACGTGCCTGCTACCATGTTAACAGATTTTTAGTGTGAACGTCTTCGTGCACACTTTAGTTGTTGCTGCTTCGTTTGTTTTCATCTCAGATGTAAATCTTTAAAACTTTCAGAAATTAAACAGAACATAATACAATAGCAGGGTGTGTTTCATATTTAATTCAAAAGATTAAATGTGTATTGAGGACAAATTTTGAATTTTACCCACCCTCTCTGCAGAGGCCTTCCTGTAGTATGTGGCACTGAGCACACTGAAGCATGTGCTTATTAAAAACAATAAAGAATAGTATTTAGAGGGTATTAAAATATTTAGTGTATTGCATTAAGGATAAATGCAGTAGTACTTAAAATATCCAATGTACACCCACAAATATATGACTTCAGTAACAGTAGTCATTTACATTTCAGTGTAAACCATCTGTAATAAGTCCTGGGTGCAGCATTAATCCAAGTACAACTCTCTGTTAAATGTAAATGGCTGGCTGAGCGGGAAGTTTTATTTCCTTTCATTTAGAAACAGTGCCCAGTTGTTGTAAGGAAAACTGCAGCTTCCCGAAGCGCTGCCGCGTGGATTAAATAAATTATTAAAAATTCTCAGACAAGACCAGAGGCACTGGCACAGAGGGATATAATAGCTGCATAGCTAATATAAATGTTTTCTGTGGAATCATCAGTGGAGACTGAGATGCCTGTGTGAATACATTCACTTAATAACAAACTCTGCTCGCACAGGGGATGGTGATAATTACACTTAATACCACAGATGCAGCATGACAGGGTTTTTTCCGTCCCCTACAAAACAACTGCCCCTCTGTATGTTTTCTGCTTTCAACACATACATTCTCCTCCATTTGCCATCAGGCATCTCTGATGATAGATAAGACACAGAAGGGAAAGGCAATGCACACACCACGTAAGGAAATGAAAGAATATGGATCTGCTCCATTTTCATGTCCATCACCGTGATTTTTAACCCACTTTATTTTGATTAGCAATGACAACAAGTTCATTACAGTTGAGCTCTAAACCCAGCAGCATCCGCTGAAGGTCACGCAGAAATGGAATAACAATGTGGATGTTTTCAAAAACCTTAATGACGTATGATGAAAATATTCATCATTAGGAGTTGTGCTGGGAGCACTTGTATTCGGCATAGGACATTGTAGGATGGCTTCAACACATTCAAGATAGCACATTTTCCTACTCCATGGGTAGAAAATGAGGAAATATTAGAAGGAGACCCTAGCTCCTCAACACACAGCCTCAGTAGCTGGGCATTGATTTCAAACAGATCAGCTAAGATCAACCTTATTCCAGTTCAATCAGTCAGTCAGTCAGTCAGTCAGTCAGTCAGTCAGTCAGTCAGTCAGTCAGTCAGTCAGTCAGTCTGCCTGCCTGCCTGCCTGTCTGTCTGTCTGTCTGTCTGTCTGTCTGTCTGTCTGTCTGTCTGTCTGTCTGTCTGTCTGTCTGTCAGTCAATCTTTATTTATATAGTATCTTTTACAATCAAAATTGTTTCAAGGCACTTTCGAGAATCCCAGGGCCTGACCCCAGACAAGCAACAGTGGCAAGGAAAAACTCCCCTTTAACAGGAAGAAACCTTGAGCAGGACCAGGCTCATGGAGGGGGACCCTCCTGCTGATGGTCGGCTGGGTGGAGAGGAGAGGAGAGGAGAGGAGAGGAGAGGAGAGGAGAGGGGAGGAGAGGGGAGGGGGAGGGGAGGGGAGGGGAGGGGAGGGGAGAAACCATGACCCACTGGGGTGACAGAGGCCTGTCAGGTGATCATGTTTCTAGACCCCGGCAGCCTTGGCCTATAGCAGCAGGTGTAGAAAATATCTTGTAAATTTAAAAGCAATCCATTTAATCCTTTTTAAAGTTCTCTAATTGTATTGAACTGCACCCTTTAAGTTTTACTGTAAGGTCCATGTATTTAACATAACACCCTGTGACTGGTGTTCATAATGGGATATATAATGAGTATCAAATTACCCTTCTTGTTACCTCGAAACTGCTTCAGGCCTTAAACTTAACATCAACATATCAAAATGCCAAATTTAACAAATTTAAGTTGAGGTTTTCAGGCATACTTTGATTCTTACATGGGATAGATTTTGATGATGTTATCTCAGCACAGTCTCCTCCCTATGGCTCTGTGTTTAATTTTAGCTCAGCCTTTTTTTTAATGAGGTGATGCTTGTCTCCACTTTCTCTGGACAGCCTTACCCATCCTCTCACACCCCAAAAGAGTGCTCAGCGAGGTTATTGGAGGCACTAATTCCCTTTAGCTGAGAGTGTTTCTGGCAGCTTGTGCAGGGTGTATCCCTGCCTCTTGCCTGGTCACTGGTGATATAGTCTACAGCAACGCCTTAACCCTGATTAGGAATGAAGTGATGGTTAACAGAAAATGGATTTGGATGGATGGATGATGGATGGATGTAGACTACAGAGAGGAAACTCATATCTAAAGTGAATATTTGTGCAAATGTGGCTTGACGGAAATAATTGTTTCAAGTTATTACACTGTGAATCTTTGTATTTTGTGGGGGCTTTTATTCTTAATCCCATGACACTCACCCTCCCTCACATTTCTGCCAAAGCAGTGCTGACAGGTCTGCATTTATGTCTTTCAGGAAGGGAATGAGGGATCTTACAGTATTAATGCAACCTGTGGGGAAGTAAGGCCATGATTAAATTTGTTTTGTCTGCAACAGACCTTTTACATTTGGCGAGTAACCCAATTTTAGCTGTGTCTGCTGGGGCCAGTGAAAACATTGTTCCCTTTGCTGTTTCCAGCCAGCCAACCGCCATAAATCATCTGTGGTGTTCTGTCTAGCCAAACAGAGCAAAATATCATCCAGTATTGATATCCAGTATACATACATACATACACACATACATATATATATATTTATATATATATGCTGAGAGTTATCATTACCACTTGCGTTTTAACGATAGCTCTTTTTAAGACATTTAAAATATTACTCACCAGGTAAATCTATTTAGCAGCATTATAGAACTCCTTTTCAGAACGTATTGTGTGACCTTACCACTTTCAATAAATGTAAAACATCCATCTCAGAATAAAGTAGTCATTCTGCCGGTCAAAGGTCTGAAATTTAAAGCCAGTTATTACAGCAATTATCCCTCACACCACTTTAAAGTCAGCAACCTGTCTCTTAAATTTCTTTTCTCCTGGTGCATTTAAGTCATATTCTCCCACATGCTGGCACTCTTCAGAAATATGGCATTTCTGTCCACAGTTGTACTTCTTTGGTACTCATATCCAATGTATTTGTCTCTATAAGCGATTTTACACCTACACTTAAGTATGCCTTTTGAGCTGAACAATGAGGATTGTGTAGTGCTTTTACACATCTGTCAGTTGGAAAAGGGTTAGGAATTTGTGACATGGATTAGCAGACAACATGGCGGTACATCTGCTCGGTAGTTGCATGGTTACATTCTGCAGTGTAATTACGCTGCATCTGTCCACCATGAAAAACGGGCCTTCTCGTTCATTCTCTATCCGCCTGCTCTGTTGGGCGTGCTGACTGTTGATGTAAACAGCCTAATTGAATGGTATCACTTTGATAAGACAATGAGAAAGCAAAGAAAAATGGGGCTATTGATGCGGGCCAGCTGCCCCTGCACAGACGCAACCTCAGTAAACCACCAGAGTCTTCTGAGAAAGTCCATTACACACTCAACAAGCCCAGCTGGAATAGTTCAACAAACAGGTTTTTTAGATCATAATCAATATAAACACATTAACTGAAAATAATATAATTTTATTTGTAAAACAGGTTTCAAAAACAGTGACCAGTCCTGAATCTGTTTGCCTACTTTTTTGCTTACCGACCAACCGATCGATCGATCGATCAATCTTTATTTATATAGCATCTGTTACAATCAAAATTTTCTCTAGGCGCTCAACAGAATCCCAGGGCCTGACCCCCAACAAGCAACAATGACAAGGAAAAACTCCTCTTTAACAGGAAGAAACCTTGAGCAGGACCAGGCTCATGTAGGGGGACCCTCCTGCTGATGCGCCTTGAAACCATTTTGATTGTATAAGACGCTATATTAATAAAGATTGACTGATTGATTGATTGATTGATGGGGGCTGAGTAGAGAGGGAGAAAAAGGGGGAGGACAGGTAGAGGAGAGACTAGTTAGAGATCAGGGAAATACATTATATTATAACAAGCTGTTAGCATAAGAGTTGAGTGGGTCAGTGGGTTCAGAGGTCAGCAGGTCAGCGCACAGCTATGAAGACGATACCTGTAGATGGATACAGAGAGAGGGGGAGGAGGGGCAGAGAAACAGAACATATTAGCCTAATAATTAGTTGACCCTCGGAATATGATAATTAGTCTATCTAGATTCTAGAATAATAAGTACAACTACAAAATTACTGTACTATAAGCTTTTTCAAACAGGAAGGTTTTAAATCTAATCTTGAAAGTAGAGATGGAGTCAGCCTCCCATAGCTGGACAGGGAACTGGTTCCACAGCAGGGGGACCTGGTAACTAAATGCCCGGTCCCTTATTCTGCCTTTAGAGACTCTGGGGACCACAAGTAAACCAGCATTCTGAGAGCGGAGCGGTCTGTTGGGCTGGTAAGGTGTCACTAGCGCCTCCAGGTAGGATGGAGCTAGGCCTCTGAGGACCTTGTAGGTCAGAAGAAAAAATGTAAAAATTATTCTAAATTTAATGGGCAGCCAATGAAGAGACGCCAGTACAGGAGTTATGTGATCTCTTTTGTCAATACCTGTCAGAACTCTGGCTGCAGCATTTTGGATCAGCTGGAGGCTTCTTAAAGAGTTGTTTGGACACCCTGATAATAAAGAATTACAATAGTCCAGCCTGGAAGTAACAAAAGCATGGACTAACTTTTCAGAATCATGCCGCATCAGTAGTTTCCTGATCTTTGCAATGTTTCTCAGATGAAAAAAGGCACTTCTAGAGACTAATTTAATGTGTCAGTTGAAGGACAGATTTTGCTCAAAAGTTACTCCAAGATTCCTCACAGAGACTAGATGCTAAGGAGATATAGTGATCATGTGATCTAATCTATCCCTGAGAGGTTCAGGACCAAACACCGTGACCTCAGTTTTTCCCGAGTTAAGGAGAAGGAAATTTGAAGACATCCAGGACTTTATGTCTTTAAGACAGGTCTGAAGCTTCACTAACTTCTCTGTGTCCTCTGGTTTCATGGATAAATAAAGCTGGGTGTCATCAGCATAACAATGAAAATTTATCCCATGCTGCCGAATAATGTTCCCTAAGGGAAGCATGTACAAGGTGAAAAGGATTGGTCCAAGTACAGAACCTTGTAGAACTCCACGGCGAGGGAACATTGTGGACATGAGCCAACTGTTCTAGTCATGTTCTAGTCTTTGTAACAGGATAATATGATCAACTGTATCAAAAGCAGCACTGAGATCCAGCAGAACCAGCATAGAATCCAGTCCATGATCTGAAGCTATAAGAAGATTGCTGTGGTGAGCTCTAAAGCCTGACTGAAACCTCTCAAATAGGCTGTTCCTCTGCAGGTGATCCAGTAACTGAGTAATCAAGGGTGTGGTTGAAGCTATGAGTTGGTTGGTTTATCTGTTGAAGGAAACCAGCTGACTCAAGTAATGAAATGAAGCCATTTCTAAAGCTGTCATTTACAACGTCTACATTGATATTAAAGTCTCCAATGATAATGACTTTGTCTGTTCTGAGGACCAAGTCAGATAAGAAATCAGAGAACTCGGAACTCTGAATGTGGCCCAGCAGGGGGCCGATAAACAACTATAAACAAAAGTGGCTTTTCTGCCTTCCAGTTCAGATGGGTGATGCCAAGAGTCAGGCTTTCAAATCCATAAATCAATCAATTTTTATTTATATAGCGTCTTTTACAATCAAAATTGTTTCTAGGTGCTTTACAGATCATGTAAAGGGGGTCCCTCCTGCTGATGGCCGGCTGGGTAGAGAGAGAGGAGAAGGGGGGAGGACATGTGGAGGAGAGAATAGGTAGGAGAGGAGAGGAGAGGAGAGATAGAGGTAGAGGAGAGAGTAGGCAAATGAACTGGAACCATGTTTTGGTCTAAGATTAATTTATAACTTGGAGTGTTAGAGTGATAGATTGCTGCCACTCCCCCTCCTCGACCAGTAACACGAGGAATATGATAATTAAGATGGGTAGGAGGAGTAGATTCATTTAAGCTAACATACTCCTCCTCCTGAAGCCAGGTCTCAGTAAGACAAAATAAATCAATGTGATGATCCGCTATCAGGTCGTGCACTAACAGGGATTTACACAAAAGAGATCTAATATTTAACAGTCCACACTTAATTGTGATATTAGTTTCTCCAACTTGTGCTTTAGTATTAATTTTAATAAGATTATGGTGATTGACCGCTCCCCTGCTCTGTGCTTTTAACCATGGTACAGAGACTACCTCTATAGTGTTAAATATGTTATTGTTGGTGGATGAGGGTTCTATGGAAGCAGCAGAGAGGTGTGTAAGACTACAACTCTGCATCCTGGTCTGGAACCTGATTTGTCAGGTCACTTTGGGTCTAATAAAATTAGCCAAGTTCCTAGAAATGAGAGAAATACCGTCTCTCCTAATCAGACCAGGTTTTCTGCGGAACAGTGTCTCAAGAGCTAAGTCTCACCTCCAGAGCCATAAATAAACTAGACTTTATGCACCTATTACTTTCACTAAAGGAGTCAGAAGAGTAACTAATCCTTCCGCACCCTGAACACACAGGGTGGAACACCGGGTGAAATGCTAATGCTAATGATGAGTAGAATCAGCGGATCGAAATGACCTAATGACATTATTTTTCCCTGGTTGTTGGCAAGTGTCAAGAATTGCCCGAGCATTTAATTTCAAATGAAGTGTATCGAGCACACGCAGTGTCTCAATACATTAGCCAACAGAAGTTCCTATGAATTTGTGAAACTGTGAATTTGAATTGTGGTGATGTGCCATATCCTTGAGCACATGGCACATCTGCAGAAAAGATCTCTCCTGATACTGCAGCCTACCGCCAGAGGTCGACTGATTTGCTTTGACTTCTCTCGGAGGCTCTTCCTGCCATGTTATTCAGCCTAAAGCTCCAAGTGGCGTTGAATAAAAAGATGACAGCAATCAGGTCTGGGCTATTTTTACTTCAGTTTTGTCCAGTGGGAAAAAGGGATTGATGTGATGTCCATCTCTAACTCTGTCAGCAGTTTTGGACACTGTTTCTCTTTATGCTGCCCAGATCGCTGTTTCAATGCTGCCATTTAAACAAAGCCACAGTTTTAACCAAAGTTATTCTGGGTATAGAGCTATTATTTTGTGACCCACCTAGATGAGACGCATCAAGCATGTGAAAGAAATGGGGAAACTGAAGAAAAACTTTATTCAAGGAGAAACTAAAATAATATTATCATTCATTTCCAGGCTATTACCACTATCTGCTTTTTATGCATATATGAGATTTTCCTTCATTATTTCACATCCTTTCATTAAAATGCAAACCTCCTCCGGAGGACACCGACATCAAGTGCTTTTGCTCTGTTGAGCTGTTTTAATCCATCTGTGTGTTCAAGCTGTAAACTCCCACACACCAACACACAAAATTTAATTCCTGCCCACTCCCATTCAGTGTACTACGTTGTCACCGTGGGGATCGATATGCCTCAGTAATGGCTGCCTGGAGAGCGCAGCACTTGAATGACAGTTCTGGGACCAGGGTGGAGTGATGGAGCACCATTGCCAGCTTAATTAACTTCCAGTCTAGTCTCCAGTATTCACATTCAGCTACGCCCCCTTGACACCCTACCCGTTACCATCACTTTCCATGCATCACTCTCTAAAACTCCCCCATTACCGTTAGCGTAAACAACGTGCCAATTAAATGGATGCTTGCACAGTTGCAAGGCTTTGTTTGCACATGGGTCTCAAGCTAAATATTCATCTATGGGTGTGAGTCTTATTCACTGGGTCATACATTATGGATCAAATAGTTTTGCTAATGAAAGAAAGTTAAAAAAGGATTTTATACATCTGGCTGTACGCATGAGGTTTGTAAATGTCACAGGAGATGGTATGGACACATCCAATGTGCCTCAGTAAGTGCAGATTACCATTAAAGATTCCAATTTTCACCCTGTCGGTTCAGTTTTAAGTCAAAAGCTAATTTGCTTGGCTTGTTGCAAAGGAGATCAATAGTTTGAATAGTGAGAGACGAGGCGAGGTGCTGGTGATAGAGGGTGATTTCAGGGCGGTTTAACTGAATGCAGCACCCTCGGAGCCTGGATCCATCTGTCAGAGGAGGCTTCATAACCCACGGCAGCAGCAGCAGCCTTCTTTGCTATTCAGCTCACGGGCATGTCTTATTTTCTCTTACCAAGCACAACCGCAATCCAATGATGGCTGAAGCAGTCAGAGATTTTAGCTTAGCTGGCAGAGCTCACTTTGCATTTCGGCTTTGCTTAAGTTTATATTCTTTGATTGTGGGTATTGATGGAGTTTGATTTCAGACACAAACAGCTTCATTATTCAATCACGGTCGATTGGAAGTGCAAAATATCATCATGCCATAACGTATAAATTGATAATGTATTGATTTTGCACATGCCAGTCAAGGTTTGAAGTGATGTTGAACGTTGTTAACTTTCTTCTAACTTTCCTAACTTTGACAAGTGGATTAAATACACAATACAAATGCACAAGATATGTGTGCATACACACACGGTATGCTGATGTGCACACTGTTTCAGTTTCAGCCTTTTTTTTTTATAACTGGTGCACCACTGAAAGGTATAGACCAGGGGTAGGCAACCTGCAGCTCTGGAGCCGCATGCGGCTCTTCAGCCTCCTTATAGTGGCTCCCGATGGCCATGACAAAAAAACATGGAATGTTTTTTTTTTCTTTTTTTCTTTTATTATGGTCATTATGTGTTCATTTTGTTGCACAATTCCCCTAGGGTTTTAGTTGATACCATCTAAATAAAGTTTTTTAATTATTTTTTTTATAATTTGTCACTTTAAATATATGTCACATCAACGTCAGCAGCCGTCGCCTTCACTTGCTGGTGGTACCACGGCGGGAACCCCTACCACTGTAAGCATGAAAAGAGCCCAAAAAAGAAAAAATTCAGAAGAAAATAGAGAGTTTAATGCAGCGTGGACATCTGCTTTTGCATTCACCGCCAATGACGCTGGCTTACCTGCGTGCTTGATATGTGGCGAGAAACTATCAAACAACAAAAAAAGTAACGTTGAAAGACATTTTCAAAGCAAGCATTTAGCATTTGCTGAAAAATACCCAACCGAAGATGAGCGCCAGAGAGCAATTTCGGAATTGCAACGACAAGCTGAAGAGAGAAAACTATCTTTCAAAAAATGGATCAGCTCTCCACAGTCAACTACAGCTGCTAGTTTTTTGGCAGCTCAGGAGATCGTGAAGAGGGGTAAGCCGTTCACAGACGGAGAATACATAAAAGAAACGTTTATTCAAATATCAGAGCATCTATTCTCCGATTTTAAAAACAAAAATGAAATTGTTCAGAAAATTAAAGACATGCCTCTCTCTGCAAAGACTGTTAAGGACAGGACCATTAAAATGGCAGCAAATATCAGTAGTAAGCAAATTGATGATATTAATTCAGCTCAAGCATTTTCAATTGCCTGTGATGAGTCAAGTGATGTAAACGATATTGAGCAGATAGCACTGTTATGCAGGTACGCCAATGCTAATGGGCCGCAGGAAGAACTGATTGAACTCATACCGCTTAAGGGCCAAACTCGGGGGCAGGACATTTGTGATGCTGTTGTGAGTTGTCTAAAAGATAAAGGGATAAACACCACTCACCTAGTGTCGGTATCTACTGACGGGGCGCCAAGTATGAGAGGAGCACAGAAGGGCTTTGTGAATTTACTTCAAATGTCACTGGGCCGAGATCTGATGACGTTTCACTGCATTATCCACCAAGAAGCACTTTGCGCACAAACATTTCCCCCTGAATGTGTGGAAGTAATGAACCTTGTTATTAAGATAGTGAACAAAATAATTGCGAATGGGTTAAGCCACCGACAGTTTTGTTCGTTGTTAGAAGAAGTCGAAAACACGTATTCAGATCTCCTGCTGCACAACAGAGTCCGGTGGCTGTCCAGGGGGGAGGTGCTGAAACGCTTCGCTGCCTGTCTGGAGCACGTAAAAACCTTCTTGGGAAATAAAGGCCTTGGGTATCCTGAACTGGAAGACCCATCTTGGCTGGAAAAGTTTTACTTCATGGTGGACATGACAAGTTACTTGAACATGCTGAATAAAAATCTCCAAGGACAGGGAAGCACGGCACTGCACATGCTGGAGGAGATTTTGGCATTTGAGCGCAAGATGACAGTGTTCGCCAGAGATGTACAAAATGGCACGCTCTCTCACTTCCCCTCCCTAAGAGAGTTCAAAGAAGCAAACAATCACATAAATTGTGATTATTTCCACCGTGCCATTACTGCAATGCAAGCTGCATTTGAAAAAAGGTTCAGTGAGTTCAGAAAGGAGAAACAGACTCTCTCTTTCCCTGTCGCACCACTGAACAGCGACCCATCCCTGCTGAACACATCCGCATTCACAGGAGTAAGTAAGCCTGATCTAGAAATTGAACTGGCCGATATTGCGGATAAAGTTTTGTGGGTTAACAAGTTTAAATCCCTGTCAGCGGATCTTGAAGAAGTCGTCCGTCAGAGGGCTACTCTCGCTAAAGAGCACAAATGGAGTGATATGGAAAAACTACCCCAACCCGACAAACTTATTTTTGCAACATGGAATGCCATTCCCGACACCTATATCAACATGAAAAGGTGTGCATTTGGAGTCCTATCCATCTTTGGCTCAACTTACTTATGCGAGCAAGTTTTCTCAAGCATGAACATTATAAAGTCCAAATACCGCTCCCGCTTCACCAGCGAGACTCTACAGTCCTGCGTGAAGATGAAAGTCACATCTTACAGCGCCGACATAGGGAAGATCTGCAGGGAAATGCAGACACAGAAATCTCACTAAACAGGTAAGAGGAACATAATTTAATAAGCTATTTTTTCAAAAAAATCCTCATACTCAGAACTGATGTAGTTTTTTTTGTATTTTAAGGTACGTCCATTGATCACTGGCTGGCTGCCAACAAACCCGAAGAGGACGGGAGAACGCATGGGTTACTACTATTAAACATATGTATATATACATATATATATTAAAGTGGGCTTGTTTGTTGTATTCACTGGTTTCAACTGTTAAAATTTAAATAAAGATTAAAACTTAGAAGTTTATAAACTCTGTAATTTTTTGCGGCTCCAGACACATTTTTTTGGGAGGGGGGTGGGCAAAGTGGCTCTTTTGATAAAAAAGGTTGCCGACCCCTGGTATAGACCATGGCAGATCTTATCCGCGAAATATGGTAAAGTTGGGGTTTTCCCCTCAAGTCAATTGATAATGACTATCTGCCGATACTGAGTCCTGATCCGATACTTTGGCAATGCATTACAAAAAGAAAATAATACATCTGAGTTGTCCCCTAAAAGTTTTTATTATTATTATTGAAACAGTGAAAAGATCTATGCATCACTGTTAAGTCGATGTACTAGTACATAAAACGATGTGAAACTTTGTACATAGGCCTTAACTGCTGAAAATGTCAATACTTTCAGATTGGTTGCTGAAATAGAAAACATTTTAACCCTGCCACAGTCCAATGAGCATGTGAGTGCCGTTGATTGCTAGATCAGATTGCTAGATTGCCACAAAATAAACTATATATATATATATATATATATATATATATATATATATATATGTGTGTGTGTGTGTGTGTGTGTATGTGTTGTTGGATTGCAATATTCTCGAGTCTGTCAATGCCGATCAGCGTGTTCTCTGAATTAAGGCTTTAAGGAGATTCATACCAAAAAAAAAAAAAAAAAATTTATTTCAAAATGTATTTAGCAAATAGAATCAATTCAAGATACAAATAATACAGAGCTCCAGGCCAGTTCAAAACCCTACAATAACAGAGTCAATTGTCAGGGCATGAAGTCTGACAACCTAACTATCCCTTGACCCAGTCTTTTATAGAAACCCATTGTTGTGACTCCTACTCTGGCCCCACCTCCTCCTGGGCAATCAGCTCAACCACCACCACCTGGGCCCTCTCCTGCAGCTGCACCCAATCCGCCCAAACGACTCTGCACCCATAAAAGGCCCCTATGCACTCAGGCCAGTGCTTGATCTTACTGATGTTTTTGGCAACACGTCCCGTGGACCCAGCATCTCTCCAGGCTCCCCAGCGACTCCCTGCGTCTTCCAGAGACTCCTCTGCAACCTTCCTAGCCCCTCTTCCTCTGACCTCTTCCCCTTCCTCGGACGGATTTCTCCTATCCTCTGGACACTTGGACTCTCCCACAGACTCTCGCCCCTGGATCTCGAACTTGGTTCGTCTGCCGCATCACGCACCTATAGTTTGTCTCGGCCTCTCTCATTTTGTTTCTTCCCTCCTGGTTTTTTTGCTTCAATAAACCTTCAGAGTTTACTTTTTTTAAGTCCCGTGTCTGTCTGCCTTCTTTGGGGTTCCGCCACACTTGACCGCCAGTCCTCTCGAGCGTAACAGAAAGATCAAGCCAAGATGAGTCAAGGTGGAACCCCGGGGCAGCCGGGCGACCCTAGGACCCCCACGTTACCCTCCCCCCTCGAAAGAAGAGTGGAGGCCCACTCTGCCCAGCTCTCCTCCCTTCAGTCGGAGCTAACCAAGGCCTTCCCCACAATCCAGGGGGAGATTTCCGAGCTCCAGAGCTCCTCCCAGACCACCTCCAGTACCCTGTCCGCCCTCTCCAACCAGATGTCCGCCATGGCAACCGTTTTGGCTTCCATTATTCAGAAGCTAGGCAGCGACCCCGGTGGGGCTGCTCCATCAGAACCATCTCTCCCGCTTTCTCCCCGAGCCGAGCCCAACCTTGCCAGCCCCCGTGTGTTCGGCGGGGATTTCGACCTGGGCAAGGGGTTCCTCCACCAATGTGAGCTGCTCTTCCGCCATCAGCCCTCCAGATTTGTTTCCGACGAGGCCAAGGTTGGATTTATAACCTCCCTCCTGGCCGACAAGGCATTGAGCTGGGCCATAGCTGCCGTCGACCTGGACCCCCGCCTCTCCTCAGACTACAGCGCCTTTCGACGGGAGTTCAAGGCTGTGTTCGAGCACCCCACCTACGGTGAAGACGCCGCGAGTCGTCTGCTCGCTCTCCAGCAGGGGTCACGGTCAGTTGCGGAGTACACCCTTGAGTTCCGCATCCTGGCTGCAGAGAGCCGCTGGGGCGAGACCGCGCTCCGTAGCGTCTATCGACGGGGCCTGAGTGAGGCAATCAAGGACCTGATTGTGAGAGACCGCCCCTCGTCACTCAACGAGCTGATCACCCTCTCGCTCCAGATGGATGAACGACTACGGGAGCGCCGCCAGGAGCGCGCCCAACGTGCGGGCGGTTCTACCCGCCAACTCTCCCACCGCACTTCCTCTGTCCCTGACTTCTCCCTTACCAGCACTGCCGCCCCGCCTCCTCACATCCTCTTGCAATCCCCAGCTCACTCCTCCCCCAGAGTCGGAGAGGAACCCATGCAGATCGGCCGGTCCCGTCTCTCACGGCAGGAGCGGGAGCAAAGACTCCGAGACCAGTTGTGCCTGTACTGCGGAAACAACGGCCACTTCATCCAAGCCTGCCCCGTCCGACCAAAAGGGCCTGCTCACCAGTAGGGGGAGTACTGGTGAGCCGAGCTGTGATTCCCCAACCCACCGAGCAACACAACCGCCTCTTCCCCGCAACCCTCTCCTGGGATAAGGAGTCTATTCCGGTGAGTGTTCTCATTGACTCTGGGGCTGATGAGTCCCTGATGGACTTTTCTCTCGCGCGTCAAGCTGGCATTCCCCTGGTTCCTCTCGATCACTCCCTGTCCCCCCAGGCGATCGATGGCCGCTCTCTGGGTAACATCACGCATCGCACCATCCCACTCACCCTAACACTCTCGGGTAATCACATAGAGAGTACACCTTTCCTGGTTTTGCACGCCCCCACCGCTCCACTCATGTTAGGAAGACCGTGGTTGGAAAGGCACGACCCCCACATCTCATGGACTTCGGGTCGGATCCTGGGGTGGAGCGTGGCCTGTCACGCCAACTGCCTTCGCTCCGCCCCCTCTCCATCCAGTAATCCCAGGCCCGCGCTCACTCCCCCGGATCTCACTGGTGTTCCCCCTATCTACAATGATTTAGCCCAGTGTTCAGTAAGGACAATGCTCTGTCCCTTCCCCCTCACCGGCCCTATGATTGCCCCATCGACCTCCTCCCCGGGGCTCCCTACCCCACGGGTCGACTTTACAATCTCTCCATCCCAGAGGAGGTGATGCGCAACTACATCACTGAATCCCTTGCCTCTGGGATCATAAGACCATCGTCATCCCCCTTAGCTGCAGGTTTCTTCTTTGTAGCCAAGAAGGATGGCGGCCTGAGGCCCTGCATCGACTTCCGCAAACTTAACAACATCACCGTTAAGAACAAGTACCCTCTTCCCCTTATGAGTTCCACGTTCGAGCCTCTCACTCATGCCCGGGTGTTCACTAAGTTAGACCTCCGCAACGCTTACCACTTGGTGCGGATCAGGAAAGGGGACGAATGGAAGACCGCCTTCAACACACACCTCGGGCACTTCGAATACCTGGTCATGCCCTTCGGCCTCTCCAACGCCCCCGCCGTCTTCCAGGAGTTGGTCAACGATGTGCTCCGGGACATGATCAACGTCTTTGTGGTGGTCTACTTGGACGACATCTTGATCTTCTCCCGCACCATGGAGGAGCACCACCAGCATGTTCGCCTGGTCCTACAACGGCTTTTGGGGAACCGACTATTCATCAAAGCCGAGAAGTGCGTCTTCCACTCCGCCTCAGTGGGGTACCTCGGCTACATTGTGGAGGAGGGGCGGGTGCGCGCAGATCCGGCCAAGATCCAGGCTGTGGTGGAGTGGCCACGCCCCACCGACCGCACTCAGCTTCGCCGGTTCCTTGGGTTCGCCGGGTTCATCCGGCGGTTCATCAAAGGGTTCAGTCAAGTGGCTGCCCCTCTCTCCGCTCTCACCTCCACCTCGCGCCCTTTCGCCTGGACACCGGAGGCTGAGACCGCCTTCTCGGCCCTCAAGGACAGGTTCACGACGGCTCCGGTGCTCGCCCATCCAGACCCCGCTCGGCAGTTCATCGTCGAGGTCGATGCTTCGGACGCGGGCATCGGGGCAGTCCTCTCCCAGCGGTCCGAGGCAGACCAGAAGATTCACCCATGTGCCAAATTTTCCCGCCGTTTTGATCCGGCTGAACGAAATTACGATGTGGGCAACAGGGAACTTCTGGCGGTCTATGGAGCCTTGGTGGAGTGGAGACACTGGCTGGAGGGAGCAAAGCACCCGTTCCTTGTGTGGTCGGACCATAAGAACTTGACCTATGTGAGAACGGCCAAGAGACTCAATCCCAGACAGGGCCGCTGGGCTCTCTTCTTCAGTCGGTTTGATTTCACCCTCACTTTCCGTCCTGGTTCCAAGAATATCCGGGCTGATGCCCTCTCCCGCCAGTTTCCGGAGGAATTCCCCGGCGCCCCCAGGGACCCTGACACCATCGTTCCCCCGGCCCGGGTCATAGGGGTCATCTCCTGGCCGATCGAGACGGCCGTCGAGCAAGCCCAGAGAGACGAGCCAGATCCTGGGAACGGGCCTCAGGGCCGAATGTTCGTGCCTTCCTCCGTCCGGCCGCAGGTGCTAGAGTGGGGCCACTCCAGTTGTTTCGCCTGCCATCCGGGCGTGCGTCGGACGGCGGAGTTTGTGCAGCGGCGCTTCTGGTGGCCCAACCTCCAAGAGGATGTTCGGGAGTTTGTGGGCGCCTGCACGGTCTGTGCCCGCAGCAAGGCCTCCCATCGCTCGCCAGCAGGCCTTCTGCACCCCCTTCCCGTCCCCAGTCGACCCTGGTCTCACGTAGCCCTGGATTTTGTGACGGGCCTCCCCGTCTCGCAGGGGAACGACACCATCCTGACCATTGTGGACCGCTTCTCCAAGGGGGTCCACTTTGTCGCCCTCCCCAAACTCCCTTCTGCTGCAGAAACAGCTGAACTCCTGGTCTCCCACGTGGTACGTCTCCATGGGATCCCCCTTGACGTGGTCTCTGACCGTGGCCCCCAATTCACTTCTAGGGTGTGGCAGGCCTTCTGCAAGGGGATTGGGGCCACGGTCAGCCTGTCCTCTGGGTACCACCCCCAGTCCAACGGACAAGCCGAACGGGCCAACCAGGCTTTGGAGGCGGCCCTGCGCTGCGTGACCACCAGCAATCCTGCCTCCTGGTCCAAGTTCCTGCCGTGGGTGGAATACTCCCTCAACGCCATGGAGAGCTCTGCTACTGGTATGTCCCCCTTTCAATGTTTCCTGGGCTACCAACCCCCTCTGTTCCCCCAGCAGGAGCTGGAGATCGCAGTGCCGTCTACCAGGGCCCATCTCCGCCAATGTAGGCGCATCTGGAAGACTGCCCGCAAAGCCATCTTGCGGGCCACTGAGCAGTCCCGGCGTTCGGCCAACCGGCGAAGGAGGCCGGCCCCTGCTTACCGGCCTGGCCAGAAGGTCTGGCTGTTGGCCCGGGACCTGCCCCTCCAGACCTCGCAGACTTCCTCCAGAAAGCTGAACCCCCGCTACATTGGTCCATACACCATCTGCAGCATCGTCAACCCCTCTGCAGTCCGTTTGGATCTCCCTGCCGCCCTCAAGGTCCACCCGGTCTTCCACGTCTCGCTCATTAAACCCTTCTCCACCAGCCCCCTGTCCCCTCCTGCTCCGACTCCACCTCCCCCACAGGTCCTGTCGGACGGAGAGCCGGTGTGGAGCGTTAACAAGCTGCTGGCGGTCCGCCGACGGGGAAGGGGCTTCCAGTACCTGGTGGATTGGGTGGGTTACGGCCCCGAAGACCGGAGCTGGGTGCCCCCATCCTATCTCGCTGACCCCTCCCTCCTCGAAGACTTCTACCGGGAGCACCCGGATGCTCCTGGGCGGTCGTCCGGTGCCTCCCGTAAGGGGGGGGGTACTGTTGTGACTCCTACTCTGGCCCCACCGCCTCCTGGGCAATCAGCTCAACCACCACCACCTGGGCCCTCTCCTGCAGCTGCACCCAATCCGCCCAAACGACTCTGCACCCATAAAAGGCCCCTATGCACTCAGGCCAGTGCTTGATCTTACTGATGTTTTTGGCAACACGTCCCGTGGACCCAGCATCTCTCCAGGCTCCCCAGCGACTCCCTGCGTCTTCCAGAGACTCCTCTGCAACCTTCCTAGCCCCTCTTCCTCTGACCTCTTCCTCTTCCCCTTCCTCGGACGGATTTCTCCTATCCTCTGGACACTTGGACTCTCCCACAGACTCTCGCCCCTGGATCTCGAACTTGGTTCGTCTGCCGCATCACGCACCTATAGTTTGTCTCGGCCTCTCTCATTTTGTTTCTTCCCTCCTGGTTTTTTTGCTTCAATAAACCTTCAGAGTTTACTTTTTTAAGTCCCGTGTCTGTCTGCCTTCTTTGGGGTTCCGCCACACTTGACCGCCAGTCCTCTCGAGCGTAACACCCATAGGCAAATTATTGATGCTAATTCAGTCGAATGTTGTCTTCTGATTGGATGACCTCCTCTTCTCCTTCCAGTTCCATTGGATGCTGGCACAGTCCTTGTTCTCCATTGTTTTTAACTGTTTCCCAGAGACCCAGGTCAAAGTTCACATTCTTCTTGCAGACGAACTCATCAACACCACTAAACTATGCTGTCTAGTTTAACGATGGGTTGTTTAACACTTTCAGCCTGACCGTCTCCACTGATTACAATTATCTAAACAACAGTCATGTCAAGGAAGGTTCAACTTTTTATCTTTATTACACTTGCTAATGATTATATTATCTCTTTATCTCTAACATCTAAACTAATTCTAACATAAAAGAGAGACATATACAAAAAAGTATATACAGTATATATAAAAAAGACAGAGCTTCATCTTCAAAAGAGGCATATATTGCTTTTCATATGCATTTTCCAGACTGAGTGACCCAATCACTGCCACTCACATTGACTGAATGTATGCCCTCTCATGAGCCACCTCTGCTACACAGTAGCAACTCTACAGGTATGGCATGGTTGGTTTGGTTGTCTATCACACCATAGAAAGTCTCGCAGTTGCAGTTGGCATGTAAACACAACTTTGTGTTCAGCTCTAATAAATGTTTGGTTTGAACTGGCGCTTTTATTGCCAGTACAGAAAAGACAAAAGTCATGATACAATAAATTCTTTATTACAGTCGGCGGTAAAATCCAGACACTTTACAATGTCCAAAAATGAAAATTTAGCAAGACCGAAAATACGAAGAACTTAAGTATGCACACAGCATGAAACAGCAACCTGCAAATATTTGAAGCAATTCTAACAGTTTTTGTTAAATGTTAGCAACATTTGATAAAATAAAGGCTGAATTTCTTTATTCAACAAATAATGCAATTTCAAAATAGAAGCAGGGCACCACTGGTGGATAACTAGCCAACTCATTATTCCCATAACAGGAAAGAAGAATGATACTTTCTAAATATAATTCTATGTTAAGAGTGATCTCACAATGAATTAACTAAAAACCCTAAAAAAAAACTCTGACCTGCTGTCTAGTTTCCAAAGATTCCGTGGCCTTGTCAAGCCATCTCTCCCTCATGTTTCTTGATGGTCAGTGCTGTAATTTACTGTCAATTTGATTAAACCACTTCCAGTCCTATGTCCATCTTTGGTGTTTTTAGCTTTGTTGATATCACATTTATGTCTGCCGGTTCCTCTGGTCGGCCGTTGGAGACTTTCCGATAAACTTTCATCAGGTCTCACTATGTAGCTCCTTCTTCTCTCGTCTGCCACACTGCTCAAAACATGTTGTACCTTTTTAAATATGGTATTGCCTTATTTGTAGCCGCAAATTATCATTATGTGAAATTAAGAAATGCACAATGTTGCTTTTGTGGGGTTTTTAAAAAATGGTGGGTATGAGGTGAGTTTTCTTAAAGGCGTTCCTCTCATGACTCATCTGTGATGTGACTCCCCAGGCTGATCACAGCATTAACAGACTGGCATCAACATAATAGTACCTACTTGCCATCCTTAGGATCCCAGCCGAGTAGCCTGGTATCCCTAGTGGAAAAGCCTCTAAACCGTACCGCATCATGTTGCACTAGGTAAGTACCAGTAAAAATGTGGCAATAGAAATTCGTTAAGGGTCTATTGGACTGTTGAAATCAAGTGGAAGATGTTTCACCTCTCCTGCTGTCCATGAAAAGACGGGCGAATTCTCATTGTCGGTCTCATATTCAGCTGTATTTAAAACTTCTGTCCAACGCCATTTGTCTGCAGGCTGGATGATGATGTTTTTGCATCTCTGGGGCGATGTTAGTGCCTTCCCCTCCTGGGCCTCAGATAAACATGACCTGAATGAATGAGAACCTACATGGAAATATTACCGTATATATATATATATATATATATATATATACACGGTACTAGAAGCCTCATCGCATACTCGTTGAGATTGAATGTGCACCACAAAGCCTTAATGACGCTAATAAAATGTATATTTCTATGCATCCACTCAGCTGTTTCTACAACTGTGGAGTGTTTACAGCATGGATGTATGGACAACATAACTTTAAATCGTTTCCATCCAATTAAGATCCTTTGAAAATTAAGTGATTGGCCCTAATTTCCAATCATGTGATCAGATTAGGGAGATTCCTACTTAAAACAAGACCTACATTTAAAAAAAGAAAAGAGTTTAACTGGTTTTAATTTGACTTCTTGAGCATATTTTTTATGTACCAAAGCAACATCTGAGGCTGATGTTACCTGCATTCATCATGGAAAGTCATACTGAACAACTCCCATTTTTTAAAGGCAAATATTGTGTTCTATTATTTATTGACTCAACTCAAATATAGGCGCAAGTGTAATTTCACCAGTGAAATTGATGTTTTAATCCAATACACTGGTATTCTGCTTCTGCTTTACTCTATTCATCAGGGACTAGAGCCCATCCGGGCATCGGACATGATTCAGTCCCCAGCCCGTCAAAAGATGCACAAAATCAATCGTACATCAAAAATAAATTTGAAAATGTCAATATGGATTGTGGGAGAAAATACTACAGAGACAGCATGTAAAGAACACACAAACTCTATATAAAAACCTCTTGTTATAAGGCGATCGTGCTCTCAACTAAACAAAAACTGGACTGTTCTTCCTTTTTATTGTTGGTTGATGAAAATCCACATTCTGCCTTTTGAAGGTGTGATGTGGGGAGACCACGCCAGAATGGTATGAAACAATTGTGCTTAGTATGAAGGAACTCCAATCTGGTTTGCTTAATGTGAAAAATCCTATTTTGGTACATATTATGGTCAGTTATAATTATAATGTATTGTCATCGCCGTGTTTACCACCACTGATGTGTGTACAACTTGTCATTCTCCATCAAAGTGCAAGAACTTTTTTAACACATTCATAGATTTTTAATGAGTTTAGAGCACTTCCGATTGTTTAACATTAGCAAATTTAACATTTTGGCAGAGTGAGCACCATTTGGTGACTTAAAAATGTTAACTTGTTTCCCAATTATTATGTCTAATCTGGACCAATGGAACATGGATTGATTAGGAAATGATAATATCAAGAGCTATCTATTGTGTGGAGATACAGTATATGCATATTACAATATAAAATAAGATTTAATGTGTTGACAGAAGGGATTTTGTAGGAATTACTTCAAGTCTTCAGGCAATCATCCACATTAACCACACACATCCTGCTCTGCATAAAAAATAAGAATTGTTAAACATGTAGACTTGACTGAATAGATGAATAAATAGTCTTAGAGATTGTAGCATTTACACACAGCAAACAACCATCCAATCTTTTTTCTTTTTTTTCTTTTTACAAAATATTGTGACTTTTTATTAAAAATGTTGCAGAAAAAGTTTATACAGGTGTCCAGCCAGGTATATCTCTATTGTCACTTAAGGCAAAACCGCAAACAAATATAAGACCAACTAAGTATTTTTAAAAGTCTACATTGAAACCCTTCTTTTCTTGACTGGTCTGGGGGGGTGGCAAGAATATATCTTTTTTCTTTTTTAAATATAATTTACAAATAGAATAAAATCTTATGAACAGATTTCCATTTTTTTAATAGGATGCAAAACAAAAAAAGATATTTAATGGTTACTTTCATTGGGATTTTATAATAATTAATATATTAATATTTACACTCATTCACTTGTTTTGTAACCCAAAATATCACAAGCCTGGCACAATACTTTACATATTGCTAGCATATGATGATTTGAAATATCTAACATATAGTTCTTTACAAACATATCCAACTAATATTGTTTTGCAAAGGAATGACCGCCTCTTTTGACTTGTCTAAATAATACATTGCTGGTCACGCTGTGAGCTCAGGCAGTGCTGAGACTGCAAGACAGAAAAAGCCCACAAAGGAAAACTACTCAAAGCATGACAGGATGACAGAAATGAAGGGGTTTTAGTCCTTCTTAGAACTGGACACATGTCTGGAGATGGAAAATAAAGCTCTTCCTGCACATGCATTGAGTTAAAAGAAAGCAACGCACGAGATGTGTACAGTGGGTGAGGATGGCGGCACAATGCCACTCTGGAGGATGGGATTGTGTTCGCATTTTGGTCATATTGACAAGAACGTAAATAAAATGAAGTTTTAATCAGAGAAAATGAAGGAGATTTGGATATATATACACCTAAACAGAAAGCACAAGCTGAAAAAGATCTTTTTCTGCAGGTTTTTAAAATTCTCACACATAACTATAGTTTTTCTTTTTTTTCTTTTTCTTTTAAATGCTTTTGTAAAAAGTTCTCATAAATACATTTCAGGCTTCGGTGTAGAATTCTGTGCCCAAGTCCAAAGGATGAATGATCGCAATAATGTTCCAGATGTTTAATTGTTGCTTTTCAACACCTGTCCACTTTCTCCTCTATTGTCTCTGTATATGGGGCATATTTGGCAGAGCGACCTCTGCAAAGGCTTCCTTATCATGTTTTCGTTGTAAGAATATTAACAATAATCCCCTGGTTGTCTTGTCTTTTGGGAAAACTCCTTGAGATGAAGCTTAGCTCCAAATTGAGTTATTACTATAGTAACATTCACATAGAATATTATTTCTTTTTAGACTGTATATTTTTTCAGAAGGCAGGATAGCAAAATAACATCTTCTGAGTTCTTTATTCTTCTCTTGGCTAATCCAGAAAGGATCCAAATCCATTCAGGCGTAGCGGAGCTATACCCGTGTGGTGGAGTGGCCGTGGGGTAAGTTGCTACTGTTCTGGCTGCCACCGAAAGTGTTGAAATTGTGCAGGGGCTGCATGCCAGCCAGTGTGTTGGGGATCATGGTTATGGTGCTGGGCGTCATCAGGGGGATGTCGTCAGGCGACCGGCGCAGGGTAAGGGTGTAGTCGGGAGGGCATGTGAGGCGCATCGTGTCGTGGGTCTGCAATGGCTCGCACTCGTGGTGGTGCTCGTGATCCAGCTGCTGCTGCTTCATCTGCAGGGACATCAGCTCCTCGCTCTGCAGGTGGGCCACATCGTTGGCGGGGGAGGACGCGTTGGTCGGGGCGGAGTTACGCTGCGGAGTAGGAACACGCCTGTTGGTCTCATGCCGTCGCTTGTCTTTCTTGTAGTAGAGTGCGGCAAAAGCAAGGATGTTGAGAAAGAGCAGGGATGCTCCCACTGCAATGGTGACGCTGAGCTCTGTGGAGTAGTCCCGTTTGGTTTCAATAACAACAGTCGACTCGTCTGTCAGCTCTCCAGTCTTACGCTGGTCGCTGCTCTGCTTGGTGTTGGCAGGTGGAACCCCAGGGTGGCGGGTAGTGGACGGCCAGTTGTTTTTACCAGGGAAACGCTTGGTATACGGATATGGGGTGGTGTCTTGTGGAGGTATCTTAGTGGTGGTGGAGACGTATTGGAAAAATTCATTTATGTTATGCAGATGTGGAACAAGCTCCAACCAAAATGCAACCTTGGTAGCGCGGTAGTGGTCCCGGACTCGAGGTTTGAGGCCGATGTGAAGGTACAGCTGGTCTTTAGGGTTGTACTTAGTCCAGGCTACCTCCTCAAATCTGTTGGGTTTTGTGTGGATAAACTTAGTATCCTGTGGAACTGGCTGATTTGGATCTCTGAAAGAAAAAAATACATAAGTATGAATCAACTGTATGGAAGTAGACCTATGCTCCACCAACCCCGGAACACCTGTGACCTTGATGACTTTGATCAGACAGTCTTTCAAAGGTGTAAAAGCCAATTAGTGTAAATGTTGATCATCTGTTTTGTCTGTCTTTGTGGTTTAGTTTGAGCACTCAAGAACCATCGATTACATCTATCCAGGTTTAAACAGCTGTTTTTGGCTGATGTGAAGTCTTTTATCTTTCTTTAAAACAGCATAATATGACAGATGACTTATGACAGAACCAAAAGCCTACATTTTGTGTTTTATTCCCCTCAGGACTGTTTCTCAATGACTCATATTTTGAATACAATCACTCACAAACTGTCTTTAATACACAAATAATTTCACAAAACTGTCAGGACATCTTTAAACATCGGCAGGTCATTCTAAAAAAATGAATTTCTGGGTTAAATCACTAAGAGTGTGCTGAATTTCCCACAAATTAATTTTGGCCAACGATAAGCTCCGTATTTTTGGAACAAAAGATTGGACTTCTGTGCTTTTGGTCTTAATCAGCTCAAATGACAATATCCAGAATTTGCCAGACTTGTGCGGGCATAGTCGTCAACTGTTACCGCCTAAAACTATAATCATTCACGTGCCAGGATTTGAGGTGGGTGGAAAAAGAGAGAATAATACCACAAGAAGGACTTAGTTGGGAATGTGCCGTGTACCTAAACACACCAATAAAGGCAGTGTAATTTTCCACTGCAATATGTGTTCATGAATGCTGATAAGTTCACCAATAATGTTTTGCTTGACAGTTTCGACAGGAATAACAGATCCTAATTTGCAGTGATGAGATTTGTTGGTAAGGAAGAGTACAATGTAGTGTGTCCGTTAAATGCATGTTAATGAAGAGGTTTGATTGACATCAAATGAAAATCTCTAAAGGAATCAAAGTTATGCTAATTCTACCTATGGCTTTGGATTCTTTGTCATCATGTGTGCTTAAATAGGATTCTAGGATGTCGGTGTCTATTTCTCAGGCTGGAAGGATGACAAGTCGTTATTCTTTGATGTAGTTTAGAAATTGTCAGCTATACATCAGTGAGACAGCCAACAAAAAATATAACATGGTTGCATGCCACAAGGGTTGCTATGGCACATACAAACATTTTAAATTGTGGCATTACTTTGTTTCTTTCTTTTTACAGACTCAATGAGCAATATTGCAAGATCTGCATAGCAACTGGTGGCTGGATATGGAACCATATTGAGGGCACTGCTGGCGTGTGGTCGGCCTGTTATTTTAGCATATGTTGCAACAATATGTCATGACACTTAATCAAAAGCAGTGCCTGAAGCCACGTTGCCTGCTCATTCTATAGAATATTGTGCCTGCATGTGTTTTGTACTTGGCCCACAGTCACATTTGATCGAGGTTACAGTTAAACATGTGTGTTTTTATATATTTGAATACATTTACAGTATTTTCTCTGTCCCACTAAATTCAGTAAAGGCAGCATTTGTCTGCCAGTGACACCAGTTTGTTTTGTCTATGTACAATAAACATTCTTGGTCCCATTATAGTTAGTAGAGTCACAATCTTTATTCCACCATAAGTATTTCATTTACCTTTATTGTATCACTTTAACCTGTTCAGTTTGCTTCCCTCCCACTAGCACCAGTCCATTTGGCTGTACAAGCAGCTTTTTGTTGTTGTTGATGAATGAATGAACGAGAAATATGGATAGGAGCTCATTAACCCTTTTACCCTTTTATGGACATTATTTGTTTTTGTCTAGACTGACAGTCATTATGATATTAAGATTATATATATAATGTCAATATAAGTCGACAAAATGCCCTGTGGTGGAATAACTGCAGGCTGCAGACCCATACAGTGCACATAAATATTCAAACCCACACCCGGTGGCATTGTGTGTATATCGGAACTGCCAAACTTCTTTGTTCTGACTCCAAAAACTAGTTACCAATTGTCAGTGTGCTGTGATTCACGATGGGGGACTTTGTAAAGACTTGTTGACAAATGGCCACGCAGTCTGTAATGTATTTTCTTTCAGTTAGGCTCTTTAGTGGAAAAACAAAAGGAGACAAAGAATTCCCAGATAAGTATAAGGCAACTAGTCCCCTACTGATCATGCATCAGCTAGAAGGGGGTCAAACAGGAATTGGGAAGGATGTGAGATTGGTCGGAACCTTATTTGTTTAATCAAAGTTAATATTCTAAATAACTGGTCGGCAAACCCCCGTACATAGTGAATCTAAATGTGTAAAGGGCCAAATAAAGGAAAAATAAACAACCTAAATCATCAGATCCAACTCTATCCTAGCACAATGTGACCATTATATATATGGTTTTGATTAAACCACATTTGGTTTGTTGAACTTGTTAATAAAGAACATTTTCAGCTGATTCCAGCCATTTTTCAAATGCAACAAAAAAATATATACTTTGGATTTAGTGTTGAACAGCTTTATCATTTACATCATTCATCATGAGACTGTACTCTAACAAGCTTTAACAAGCTCTAACAAGTTTATTTTGTTTAACTTACTTAATTCTGTCCTCCACATTAATCTTTAATATGTGTATAGCCTACACTTTGGTTGGGGACTGTTCTTCAATTCCCTGCTCTTATGTGTCTTTAAATGCAATATCTGTTCATGTTCAAGTCAGGTCATGTCCACCGGAGTCCACCTAGGGACACAGGGGTGCAAAATGGATGGATAGATGGATAGAAAGAAATTATGCTGGTCCTGATCAGTGTTTCTTCGGTTGCCTCTCCTGTAAAAGTTTGCCTGCCACCCTGTTAGTGCCACTAGGTGATACATTAAAGTTTCTCCTCTGTTGGTTTGGCTAAGTCAATTGTACATAGAAGTCAAACTGAATGACTAGGGGTTATAATGGCAACGCTATTTAAGACAAACTTAAATTGAGGTGAGGACAAAGAAAGGAAGAACAGACTCACCCTGTCTTTGCAAAGTTAGTCCAGTAGGTCATTACAACGGCACTCAGCATCACGTCATTCTTGGAGAAGTTGCAGTTGAACAGATCTGTAGGGCCAATCATGGGGATTCCGAACACATACGGCACTTCGTCTCCATGCGCTGAATCAGCCCAGCTGGGCTTCATGTCGCTCTGACAATGGTGGTAGAAGGCATAGAAATAGGTTGGTGAGCCATACTGGGCATGGAGGTCAGCTGTGGCCACTGCTGGTGCCACCCACTGGTGGTCAGTGAGCAAAGCAACCAGGGTCTTGCGCCGTGTCTCTGGGTTCTCTTTGTCCGCCCAGTCCGTGTACATGAATTTGATGGTCTCTCGAAGTGTGTCTTTACCCTCAGGGTAGCCATACAGATGGTCCACAAAGTCTGACACGGCAAAGTCAAAATCATTGGCAGACACCCCATCCTCGCTGTCTACGATGCCATCTACAAACTTAAAGCCCTCTCCCTGGTTGACTCCTAGCATGATGTCATAGTTGAGGAACTCCCCTTGTTCCATGAGGATCTGGGGGTCATCCGGGATGACGTCACCATCGATCACGGGCCCAAACGCGATATGGTATTTGGCAGGTGTGATATACTGTTCTATGAGCTCTTTGTAGTTCTTGTTCTGGAGGCACTCCACTAGGTCGATAGTGTCAAGCATGTTGCAGCCCACCTTCTCAGCAAGGACTCGTGTGTACTTGGCAGGCTGGTAGTTGACTGCCCAGCTGGATAATGCAGTGCCACTTTGTATGATAGCTTTCTGAAACAGATCTGAAAAAGAAGATTTAATTAATGGCACAAACATAGGCAAGGCTTTTTCAACAAGCGTCACATTATAATGAATTTACAAGGTGAAGAAAAAAAGTTTAATATTCATCTTCCGGCATGCATTCATTGAGACCCACGGCCCCAAACAAATTTGTTGGTACATTTAAAGCTAATAACTCAGTACAACTTTGCACTATGAAAAAATATATAATTTTCTTAAGCATATAACTGCATATAGTTGGCTGTTTTAAAGGTTGACCTTCTGTCATAAATCCATTTGTAATTTTTTTTTAATTTTTTTTTTAATAGTATTTTATGCTTGTCACTGCTGATACCAGCCAAAGTAGCCCAAGACATCTACGATCTGTTGGGTTACTGTAGCTTGAGTTTATTATTATAATTGTATTTTTGAAATAAAACTAGAGGATGTAAAGTGATCCTGAAGCAACAAGAATTACTTTTATTTAATTATTATATCCGCTTTCATTTGATTCACATATAATTGAGAAAATGCAACTAAAAGCGGAGCACAGTTATGTTCAAGATAAAGCCAATTTTGTAAAAAACCCAAAATAAAATCAAGCAAAATAAAATTATGATTCTGAATGAGCATGTAACATTCAGCGTCCCTAATCAACGTCACAAAATATAAAAGACGTTTCCTTGTTTATATAGCAACACCTTAGGCTGTTTCCGCATCTTGGAATTCACGGACTGCCAGTCAGAAAGTAGGACAGAAAATATTGGGATCAGTTGTCTTTCTCTTCCCTTTTAGCGAGTGCTATTTCTACACATGCAAACACAGAGGCAGTGACTCAACTGGGCTGATTTGAAAAGTATGTTTGTGCACATGGTGCACATTTCCCCACAAGGCTTGGCTAGCAGAGAATGAGGTTTATCATCTGCTGTAGTCAGATGTGTATCAGCTTAAATCCTAACCCCCACACCCAGACACACAGAATGCCAGGGAGTGTTTTTATGAGCTTGGTATGTTGATTAACTGATATTAGATTTGCCATACAATAACACAAAGGATGTATTATATTATATATTATATTAAAAATCATACAGTGGCTGCTGACTTTTCTTCGATGTAAAATGTGCACAACAAAACATGCTTTTTATCTAAATTCCTCAAGTGCAATATGAAAAAGAGAGAATAAAAGACAGAACAACAAAACCCGTGTAAACAGAAAGCCTCTGTCAGTCAGATTGTCTGTGCTAATCAGAATGGACCCGCAACAAAAGGTTGAATGTCTGTTTAGATTATTTTAAAAATAATGCTGAAACACAACAAACAAAACATACACAGCAGCTTTTGTAATTTTCTTTTAACAATAGAAATACATATATTAAATTTTATTAAAATATTGATTTAAGTACGGTATCTAAACTGAGACCTTATGTGAGATCAGAAAACAGTCCAATAATCCCATTGATTTACAAAGATAAATACTACAAATGAGAAATAATCACAGATAATCAAATATCCAAAAGGTATATATTTTTCCTGATGCATTTTAGATATTGATTAGTAGATATATTGTCATACTAATCAATATCTGTGTGTTTTTGTACCACTTGTTTGTGTTATGTGTTCCTGGTTTTCTCTCTAGGGGGCGTGGTGGATTCCCCTTGTTACCGTTCGCTGGAGACGTCACACCTGCAGCTGGATATCAATCAACACTTCAAAATCCGCTGCCTCCAGGTCACCAGCGTCTGATCGTTTCATCTGCTTTGTGGTACATGGGATCTTTTCGTGATTTGTGCTGTCAAATAACTATGTTTTCTCACGTCCCTTCCTAGGTCACCACTCGCCCCTCACTCGGAGGAACAATCAGCACTTCTTGCACCTCACTTTTTCACCACTGTGCACAGTTATCTTGGCTAATTAAAGTCTTGTTTAAACACGTTCAGCTGTTGTTTGTCTGCTTACAGGTCCTGCCTGAGCTGCATTCGTAACACGTATCTTGTACAATGTTAGAACAACAAGAAAGGAATGAAGGTTTTTTAATCTAGTTAAATAAATGTCTACAGAGTTAACCACCATCTCATCTATACTAACTCTTCTATTGGGCAGCTACACAAACAGTTATCTTTGACTAATCAGATCTTCATTTTCAGATTATCATTTTTCTCTCCTTTTAGTATAATTTCCGTAAACTAGTAACTTGCTGAACTCGTGTGGTACTTTAAATGTTCTGACTTACTAAAGCTGGCTATGATAGTTGACAAGGTGATTCACACAACGCACATTTTAAGTAGAACAGAAGGTGAGAAGAATGCTCCTCTCCTGTGCGTGAGCAAGTATGACTGTGAGCGAATGCACGTACCTTCTGAGTAATGTGAGAGAGTGAGCAGACTGACGCACGATGCTCCGGCGCCAGAGCCAAAGATGGTCACTCGTTTCGGATCTCCTTTAAAGGCCTGGATGTTTTCTTTGATCCACCTGAGAGCCTGAATTTGATCCAGCAGGCCATAGTTGCCCTTGGCTGCCTGATCTCCAGTGCTTAGAAACCCTGGATTGATGAAAACAAACATGACAAGCACATTATCTCGGTTTTACTCCCGAAATCTTTTGGCCATTGATTGAAAATGCAGAGTATAAATGTTGTGATTTATTTTTTTTGCCTTCAATCCCAGAAGTGTATTCAGTCTTAGTTAAATTTGTGGCTGTGTGTATGTACACATATAGACCCATATTATTTTAATATATCATAGCAGCACATGATATCAAATGTAGCAAAGTCATCCACTCCACACAGATTTTCTGGTGACAATGACCGACAATCCCTTGAGGCAGATGAGCTGTCACATTCATTGAGCTGTCATTTGATTGCACAGATGACCCCTCGTTTACAGAATGATGAAGTTATAGATGACAGATTAAAAGAAATCAGTGTATTGATGAATGCATGCTGAATACTTATAATGCCAAGGAACACATTTTTAAAAATGTATGAGCATGAACATTAATGATCCTCTAGAGGTGGATTGGAGGGAACTCCGATATTATCAATGGGAAAAGTCCTCTAGAGTAAAAGCCAGTTTATTTTCCATTTGCAGAGAATGGACCACATTGGAAAGGGGTTTGCAGAGCTCAAGAACAACACTTGGGACAATAAGACAATAGACAACATTGTTAAAACCTAGAATAAAACAGTAAGGTGAATAAATAGAGACAGTAAATTAAAAAATAAGTTGTCCCATGGATAGGCCATCAATCACCTGGGAAAAGTAAAGAAAGATAAAACACATGTACGGACGCCAACACTGGTACCTTGAGGCGTCGACCATGTGACCAAGAGCAGGGGAATGATTTAACGTGAGTATAATTAAATGTGTGATTTAAAGTTATGCACAGCACTAGGAAAGATATTGTTTAGATGCCTGGAGGAAAAGCACTTGTTCGAACGATGCCATCTGCCTGACGAGAGAGGAAAAGAGCAGTGGCAGGGTGACGGCTGGGGTCGTTTACACGAGGCACAAGCACGAGACAGAAGCCTGGAGCTGCAAATGACTTGAAGATGTGGCAGGTCAGTACCAGTGTCTTGTGAGCAAGATGGACAATTCTGTTCAGAGATTTCCTGTCTCGCACAGTCAGCTTCCCAAAAGACACTGTAAGTGAGGAGGTAAGAGCACTTCCAAGAATAAATGATAAAGTTTTTTTTTTATTATTTAAAAATGTTTTAGTTTGCACGCGAAAAAAAGCTATTGGAGAGATTTTTTAAAAAAAAATGATGCTGGCAATAACATCCCAGTTAAAGTTGTTGTTATTCATTGTTTGAGTGTATTAGTCCAGTGATAGTGGTGACATCAGCGTATTTCACAATAGAATTGCTTTGGAAATAGGCAGCGACATTATACGTGCAAAGACAAAACAACAAAGGACTCAGGATGCAGCCTTGCGGTCATCCAGTGCTTAAAACAACCTCATCAGACACCAAGGTCACCAATTCTGACCCTCTGAGGTATTGAGGTTAAAAAACTAAAACTCCACTTACACACAGCATCACACAGACCAGGACATTGGTCTCATATTAAAGAGCTCTCTTTAGTATGTGATCTACAAGAAAAATTGACAATTTTATCCCACTAAAAATGCCGAATGAGGATACTTTGTACTCTTCTGCCCATTAGAGACCCATCAGAGAGCTGCTTATTGTGTTTTGCTCAATGGAAATACACCCTAGCGGGCATTACAGAGCATTTTGCATTTTAGAAAATGTATACTTATGTGCATTACATGAAAGCATCATTCTGTATTGTCTCTTATAAAGATGCACTGAAACCACTTTTTGTTCACTGGAAATGCCACTGTGCACCTAAAAGCCTTTTCAAAACATTGTAATCATTAGTCATTTTTATCTAAAGAAATAAACCCTCTCATGGCACTACATATTTTGATGTAAGCATCCTGGATGTTACTACTGCCCTGCAAATAATATTAAAACATGATTATGACAACATAGCCAGCATTATCCAGTGAAATAATTATTGATCTTGTGACTATTAATTGTCTCTATTTTGCCTGGAAAATCCAGTGAATACCTGCCACATTAAGGTAATAACTGATCAGTACATGAGCCATTTCAATACCAAAAAGTTGCAAAAAGGTCTTTGCATTGAATTTCACTCTTGGTTCAGAAATTGTCCAGTAGAAATTCCATCCATCCGCACCAACCAGCGTGGCAGGGGGCTTCACACCCAAAACCTATATATGAATTAGCAAATGTGCCTAAACCCATTAAGTGGTTCTCTAAATTTGGCCACTATGGGAAAACAAGGAGACTCCTTGCCAGCTCTCTGAGCCCCGTGGCCGTGCCTGGCAAAGGCGGTCAGTCCTCGCGAGGCTAACCGAGACAGAGGCGGCGTAAATGACAAATGGGATGAGGACCGCTGGGTAAGAAAGAGAGGGAGAAAAGAGAAGAAGTAGCCTGCGGCTCTGTGATAGAGTGCAGATCAGGTTTGTCATGGTGAGGTGGAGGGGATGATAAAGTAGAATGGAGGGCAGGGGTTTTCAGGGAGGATTACAAGGCCTTTGGCAGCCTCATGTCCCCTGTAGGTTGACCACAGGCCCTCCACATCACCTGCTTCCCCAGTTTAGTCTGTCTCATTTCTTTTCATGTTGCTGTTATTGTTAGTGTCATCCCAGGCCCAAAGTCTTCCGGGGAGTAAGATTATTCAAATGTTCAGTTCAATGCAAATATGCACCAAAATATTTACTTAGTTCTACATCTTTAAGTGCTTTTAACTTCAGAGGAGCAGGTTAAAAAATATTAGTTCTGTTTGGAACATATGGCAAGGGCTGACTTGGCGAAATAAGGGTTTTGAGAATTACAAGAAGGCTAAAGACCATATTCAGAGAGTAGATTAGTGCCTATACTGGAAACCACTAGCCATTCACTTCCACTGACAAGTTAAATGATTTTTCTTCAACCACCAGCATTTTAAATGCAGTCATTTTAGAAAAGAGGGCAGTTGAATCAGCCTGGAAATAAGCACACGGAATTAAGAGGTACATTACAAAGAAGGTGTCAGTGTTAATGTGAGAAATTGGAAATGTATATTAGAGAAAAAAATCCACGAAACGTTCAAGCAGAAATTTCCAGGTGAATGTACCGGTAGTTACAATTCTCGAGTTTGTGTCACCTCCTTGAGGTGTTCGGCTCATCTATTATTAGCATGCGTCTGTCGCATTAACATCACTATCTGACTGCTGTCCACCTTCTCCCCAAACGATGTCACATCCTCTCTTCTTTAATTAGTGGCTTTGTCTTTACAAGATTGAAAGTTTAATGTGCAGCTGTGCCAGAGAACAGCTGCTCTAAAGTCAAGTTTGCCACTGAATGTCACTTTTCACCAGATGTCACAGCATATTGGTGCCACAAACAGGAAGAGCGCTGCAACGCCGTGCAACACGTTCTCATCTGCCTGCTGGTAATTTGCAGTGCGTAGCATGCATTTGCAACATGTTATTTGTCTTTACCAATGCTTTATCTACTTCCTTTTGTTCTTGTATCCAGCTTTTATTGCTACGTTTGTGTTTGCGTTTATATTTTTCACATCACAATGTGTCCTTAGTGTGATGGAAGTCCATTAACTTTGTTTGAGAGCAACACAAATGTACAGATGATGTGGATCGTATATTAATTTGCTATTTATGTTCCATTTTTGATTTCTTTGTCTGGATCAAAACAGATGTCAGCAGAACATAGTGAGTGATCTTTCACTAAGGACTCCCACTGATAGTATTAATCAGCTATCAGAAAGCACAATGGTCCTAGCCAAAAGGCTGCATCGAGCAATGAGGTCTGAATGTGTCATTCATTCATTCATTCATTCATTCATTCATTCATTCAAAGTAGTGGTGAGTAATTTGTAATTTTAAAAGTCAAGCATGGTTCTAAAATGTAAGTCATCCAAATTTAAAGTGCAATGTTTTTAGTTCCTGGCTTCATTTTGTGCTAAAGTATTTGTGTTGTTACAGCCAGTTTGGAAAATACTAATAATATGATAAAAATGAAAGAACGAAATTGGCTGCAAAATGACTGGCATTAGTGGGATATAAAAAAAATAAGGTCATACTTACAATCATGGGCAAATGAATTATAAATAGAGCAACATGTAGTTAAAAAGAACAATGATTTAAGCTGCATATTATCGATTCAATGGGTCCATGATTGCTGATCCATACAGCAGCACACATTCTTTATCACCCTCTCCTGTGTGGAGTCGCTGGGCACAACGACAACATGAGAGTAATGCTATTAATTCGGATAATCGTCCTGGACCCTCCCAGATTAAACGTTAATTATCTGAGGGAATGATGGGAAGGGAATAATGAGGGACACGTTGAGGAAAGTCAGCTCAGCCAGTCAGGGGCCACATTTGGACGTGACTTCCCTGGGTCACATAAGGCCATTGTGAAGATAAAAATATCATGGCCTTTCCTTCCTGTTGAGGCAAAATGGAAACGACTAAACCACCTTAGCACAGGTTTCACTGGAGGGCTCGCTGGTCCCATTACACATGCTGATTATTGATGTCTTCATTTGGAAAATATGGACCATTCTCTCACCTCTAGAACCTCTACAGGTCTTTTCTTTTAAAAAAAATAAAAAACTTCAATGTTTTCCTTACGATTGCAGAAGAACCTGTCCTACGACCCCAAGAAAATTTTAAATTTCCCCCAGGTAAGTAGAATTATACTATTATAACTACCATGGTATATTGCAAAATTTGATGCCCGTGAAGGTCCATACCAGGAGGATAAATGTTGTTGTCAAAATCCATTTAAACAAACTAAAAGTCCTTCATTAGCTATAAGTTCCAGTTCAATCAAAGATGCTTTGGTGTGAATTTATCAGGGAGTGAATTAAAAGTGTAACTGGACCATTTACACTTTTTACATTTCTTCTCATAAATTACTGATGTGGCTGAAGTTTGGGAAATCTCTGAACTTTTGGCAAAATATAATATAATCAACAGCAGGTGGCACACTTTAAGGGTTTCCTTCAGATAAATGTCACATATCCTCAGCTGTTGCATTTTATGTATATGTATTTAGAATATCCACAAAAACTAAAGTCTGTATGGAAGAAAATTCCTTAGCCTAGGTTTGGGAATTCTCATGTCTATTTCTCTCTTTAATCCAATGAGTTGATTTCTCCGGACCCGAGTACCTCATTTGCAAAAAATTAGCTATGCCTTATTTCCCATCGATTTGCGCCCACTGTAATTTTTGCTCTAATTACATAAACAGACTCTAATTAAGACAACTGAATACATTCACGTGGGTTTTGGATCCCTCTTCACCCTGTTAATGCAAATGATTAACACCAAATGACTTCGCTGTCAAGTCTAGAAATAACTCATTATGCTACTTCTACTGGCGCACCAAAGATTGCCTGTATTCATGTCTACAGTAGCACCCCTGAGAATACGGTACAAAGATTCGCTATTTCTTTGTATTAAAAACAGCCTCAAAACACCAACAATGCACAGACTTTGTGTTATACAGAGGCCATAACTGTACAGTGTAAAGCAAAGGAATTTTAATGACAATGAACGTTGGGCTTCAATAAGTGTGGCATGTGTAAAAAAGTTCAATAAGAGTTATAATACATTGTTGAATAAGGCCACCAGAGATCACAATAAAAAGAAAAATACAATTAGAAAGATCTTAGGCTTCCCATTGACGGTCTCAAACGCCCCTTCGCAGCTTACAGATTAATTAAATTCCTTTTTATAAAAACATTTTTTGAAGCAGGTAAATATTGTTGTCTGATTTCTCTTTGTGTTGACTTTATGATGAGAAAACCATTGATGATATAAAAACAGCCACCCAATAATGGCGAACGGTTCCTCTCAGCGTTGTTTACTGCGACACTGAGAGACTCGAGTTTCAGAGAATCAGAAAAAGCAGCGCCGAGTTTATTAGCTGATCCAGTCAGTTTGGGCACGGACACAACAACTATAACGTTGTTTTGCATGTATTCTGGGACTGTCTGCAGCTTGGTGATCACCGGAAAGAACACACAGATGAGCTCCAACATGATATTTTCTTCAGTTGGACTCAAAGACAAATCAAAGAAATATTACCTATTTTTTAAAAAAAGTAAAACTGATCAATAAAAAATATAATTTTTACACCTGCCAAAAATATGTTCTATGTCTTGTCTTGTCATATCTGTTTTGCACCATATGTCTGAAAATATATGATTTCATACTGGATACATCAGATAAACATGGTCATACCTGATCTTGACTCTTAGAGGACATTTTCACCTTGTTGTAAATCCTTAATATTTTCATAAATGGAACTGAAATTGAAGTTTTTTATGCTATAAAGTGCTATGCTATATAATCTATCCTTGGGTAAATGTTGTGAAGCCTCAGTATTTAACCAAGTAGAGGAACCTGCGATCATCTGTTTTTTGGTTTAAGTTGGAGTTTTTTGGTGTTGGCGAACATGGTTGATTAAATTGCTACTGTTTCTCTGTTTCTTTCACTGCTCACCTACTCACGGTGATCCCACCCACTCACCTTATGCTCTCAGTCTCACACGCTGCACACCCCTCCGTTCACAGAGGGACGCCACCACTCACATAAAACTGGTGTGAATATACAGCACATTAGTAAGAGCAATTGTTGGTCCATTATAATTGTCTCAGGTTTGCTTATTGGTCCAATATTGGTGTTGAAATATGATCCATACTGATATGATTGCTGATATAACGAGTTATGATTCTACTTTGTGTGTTTACACGAAAACATAAAGAAAACCATGAACTTCAATAACCAAAAATGATATAATATTAAACTGTACATCACAGTAGATACATGTGATTGTTATTACTACAATTTGTTGTAGAAATCATATTTCCAAACTGCAGCTGACAAATTTCCGATATGATATAGATACTGTAATATAATGATATGAATGGTGTAGAACTGGAAATTCATTCAGAACATCCCAGTGTGCTACAAATCAAAGGAAAGCAAACATACTGTACTTCTTAGGATATGCAAAGTGGCAGCCATTGACAGAAACTAGGAAAAGGGATTGGGAATGTGCCAGAGAGACATCCTGCTACAGCAACGCTCTCTCGAGTGTAGAAAAGCTCGATTTGTTACACATCCATTCAGCCTGGGCACTGCCCGACTGATCCACCAGCGTATGTTCATTAAAGTCTATGTTGCTAATTACATTCTATTCAACATCGGTGGGGAGAATTTTGCACAGTTGACAAAGTAGGACAGTTCAAGCAGTCAGTGACTCTGCCGGCATTCCTGTTGCAAAAAGATACTTTTACAGTCGGTTAACAAAGGAAGTTTACTTGCCTTGAAGTGGTAAAACAGTGGCAGCAGCATCAGAGTGGTCCTTAACCACAATTATAAGTTTAAAAAGAAATAAAATAGATTGATGTTACAAGTAGTGTGAGCATTTCCTCCAAAAGCTTCTAAAATGACCTCTTAAGTCAAATTTGTTGCAAATTAATATAATACAATGAAGACCTCGAGCCTTTAAAAAGTGAAAACCCCTTTAAATGTGCATATGAGTATGTAGAGATGAACTTTCCTGGGTGCATCTTGCTTTTACCCAATGACAGCTGACAGATGCTCCACAATCCAGGTTAAACACTGGCTGTTTGAAAGGCTTTGATTATTTTGATCAATAACAGTTCGAATTAGATTCATTACTGTCAGGCAGCAGACGAGAACCCAAGAGCGACACCAGAGTTCGGTTGAACACAGCTTTATTATCAGGAACCGAAGGCAGACAGGATATTCCAGGGAACAAGCAAAACAGAGTCGCCAGAAACAGGCAGGGTCGAAACCAGGAAAACGGGCAGGCAGGAAAACACTGGAGAGTCTTGTGGAACACAGAGAACGATCTGGCAGGGAGGCAGCGTAGGGCAGGGAACTATAAGGGCTCTTGATTACTGATTTGCCCCAGGGGCGCGGAGTGAGCGAGGACACACGGGCGGAATTGCCCACAGCTGTGACACATTACATCCAAATCCATGTTAATTTCAAGGATTATGCTTTGAAATGTGCCCTTGCCGTCCCTTGTGCATTGCAATGGCGGCTGGAGGGTGTCCGTAACTTATCGTAGCTAAAAAGCATGAATCTAAAAACCAATATCAACATAAAGAACGTGTCATATCAATCAAAGTGTCTAACTTCCAGTTTCTTTCTTCTTTGTGCAATGATGTGCCGAAGGAAACAGCGCTGCATCTCTTTTTCATCCTACTGTCCACCTGAAGGGACACACTTGCTGACAGATCTGAATTGTCCTGCTAAGAAAAAAAATGTCGAAATCAGCCATCCATTCCTAAATATTCCACATTTTCTTTGCCTTTGTCCCTCACCCACTCCAACCCATCTCCCTCTGAGTGGGGTTGGCAGGCTCCTCTTTAGATTTCCAAATTGCTCCCAAAACCTAGTCAGCCATGGTAGAGCCGCACCCGACAGAGGACGGTAAGAGGGCACAAAGACAGGAATAAGTTTCGGAATTGAAGCATGCAGATGCTTCGTCCCAGGAAAAAAAAAAGGGCATTTTAAAGAGAACAAGGTGGTAAATTAACACGCTGACCTTCATGACACTCAGACAAGGACGAGAAGACCATTTCTAACAATTTAATGAATACTGTGAGGTGATTTTTCATTTGTATGTAGAGCTTCTGTGGTCGGGATGTAAATGATTTCATGGACTACCTCCTCTCAACATTCCGCCCTTCTGATCATCTACTTAGTACCTTTAAAAAAATAGAAAGTCTAAAACAAAAAACTCAAAGGCCTGATTTAATTATCACTCTGCTTTAGCTATTTTTAGCTTACGGGATTGATCAAGAGGGTTAGGGTTCAAATCCAGCTCAGGCCCTTAATGACCTTCTTGCCCTCCAGATGCCCTGCAAAGCTGTACTGCAGATGTTTGTTTGTTACTAACATTAGATATAAACTCTGTAAAATAGGCCAAATATGCAGCTTATCCAAACATACATTTTGCTAAATTCAACACATCCTCTCAAGATCCTGCACATAAACACTGAACGACATGGCCTCCTTGATGATTCGTGACATAAATATAAACAATACAGTCAATTTCCTGGCAAATGGTACAAAAGCCAATTTTTCTATCCATTTCCTGTGGATTGTTGGCACTATTACATGCCGAATGTGAAGAGAAATACAGATCCTTTACTCATGCTTTGAGGGTAAGGGATTAATAATATCCCCTCTAGGATTGTACGTGGAGTGTGCTTTGCAGAGATATTGATGGGTGTATAAGATTGTTGCCATTCTTAAAGGTTGTGTGCGTTCTGGTTTCCTTTAGGTTTTTTTCTTTAAATTTGGATATATATATTCATACCAAGTATAAACCAAGTAAATATTCAAAGAATAGTGTCTTTTTGTTTAACATTCGTCTCAGTTTGGCTTCCATCATGTTCTACACAATCTCACCAACATCCATCTGTACTGTAAATGACAAATTAAAGTCTGAAGTATTGACAGAAAGATTTCAGGTAACATTATAACCTCACATCCATACAGATTCATGCTATCTCTGCATGTGTCAGTTGAAAAAAGTGGCATGCGGCAATAGAGAGGAGGTGGAAATTTGAGTGTGCAGGCAGCGGTGAGGCTTAACAAGCTTTCAGCTCTGACCCCAGCTGTGCTTGGCCCCCTCCTCAGCATACATATTGCAGGGCTGTGTGATGTGTGACAGAGCTGTCACAGGTATCAAGCCTGCATGGCACAAATCCACCGACTGTGAAGAGGAACGAGTGGTGGACAGGCGGAAAGGGAGGCAAATAAAGAAGGGAAGGGGAAGGAAGGGAAATGAGATGGGTCTTTATTGGAGTGACAGCACATCCAGGTGGGGGACAACAGTGTGACAGTGATGGCGCAGGCAGAGCACCATCGCCTCCCCACAGCCGGAGCTGTTCTCCGCTGTTTTGCAGTGTTTGGCGAGCGTTAGCATACTTGCGCAGGACTAAAGGACACCATTTCACATCTGCACACACGGTAGCACGGCACGTGCACATTCACAGCGCAACCCCACAACAGCACTGGACACACATCACCGCTCAGCTAGATCTGGGTCACAAGGCATTAAATCCCCCTGTTCATCAGCTGCCCTTATGAACACGCACACGCCAACGCACGCGTGCACATTGAAATGCTGTCACTTCAGCACGTACCATCTGTCCTCCAAAAGCTGGACTGTGAAATCCATCAGGGTCTTACAGGTCATTGTGCTGCCAGACACACATGAACTATCCAGCTAACAACTCTCAGGGATAAGATGCAGTTACATGGCATTCTTCAAATGGCGCACAAACATTCTGAATCATTAAAAAAGCAAATGTGGGTGGTGTGTTTTTATACTTCAATCGCTTACTCTTGCTAGTAGCATCACACATATTGTTATGCTGCTGTAGTATTAACAAATGAACCGTATATGACTTGTTTAAATTCATTACGATTTGCTTTCATTTCAATACCCAACTGGAATCAAAGGCCATTGCTAGCTTATGGATAGCTATATAATACTCCTCCCTCACATACATTGGAAGCTGGTACCTTCCATGTCTACCAACTCTTATCACCATCAGGTCCCTTACACACAGCTAGCAGCAAAAAGTTGATCAAAAGTGATAAAATTGCTTTGATATGCATTCTTACACTGTGTCTCCACGTATTGCGCCACGGAGCTTTTTTAGTCAGCTTGTTTGGTTCCTAGAGCCTGACAGAAACACTACTATACTAAATGTTAACATATATCATATGTTGGGGGGGTTACAGAGAATGCATTTGGTTATTTAGAATATGTATTATTTTTATAGAAATACCCTTGGAACAGCCAGCGAAGGGTTGACCACCACATCAACCACAGTGCCAGGCCCTCATTCATCTTCTCTGCAGCAGAAACTCTTGTTCATGCATTTCTCACATCCAGACTGGACTATTGCAAATGGTTTACCATCCACACTCCTCAATAACCCTCAATACATCCATAACTCTGCCTACATCCTCCACAACCTGCACTGACCGATTCCCCATCACACATTGCATACAGTTCAAAATCCCCGTCCTTACACACAGAGCACTCAATAACCAGGCCCCCTCCTACCTCACAGACCTGCTCCACTAGCACACCCCCTCCCTGAAGAACACATCCTCTCACCACCTAGACAGACCAATCAATGAACCTGGGGGTGTCAGGGGGGGCGTCCCCATCTGTACAGCATCTGCACACGAAAACCCAAATATTTCTGAAGGAATTTCAGGGGAGGGAAAAAAAGAAGCTCCACCGCTAGCATCCATTGTGGGACAGAAGCACTCCATTCGTTCATTCTTCCCCACTTGAGAAAGATCGATGAGCAGAGATGAAAAACTGACCTTCACCATAAAACACAGAGAACTGACATGTGTTTAGTTGACAGTTACTTGTTTTATTGAACCCCACAGCTGTTTTATTTCTTCCTCTTTGCTGAAACTCCTAAATCTAATTGAAGCGGTTCAGTTGGGAGCAAAAGGCAGAGTGGGGCGAAGAGACTGCACGTCATAAACAATCAATACCTGTGATTACATATCAATTTTACTCCCAAGGACACCGAGAGAAGCAGTCTTGATGTCTGTTTTCCTGAATGACCTTTTTTTCCCTTGTCCTACACTCAGATCAAGTAGGCAGAAGTGGAAGACAGCAGATCAATAGCGAGCTTACATGCAGACAAAGCAAATCACTTATCTCAATCATAATGGGATAAATTGTTGGTCATTTTAAAGAAAATCTTTTTTATTCTATTCCATCCTATGGTGTACAGGACACACTTTATTTTTTCCTTGACTCCTTTTTTCTATAAATCCAACTAATCAGCACGTGGTGGCTAGAGCTCAGAGCAGGTTGGCTACTAATTGTACAGTTCACACTTTGATTCCTGACATCCTGCATTTTGTCCTTGAGCCAAATATTCATCTTTGATGGGGCCAGATCAAAGTAACACCATTTGAAACCCCAAAATTTCAAAGTGCACTCCAAATGAATAGGAATGGGAACGGAAATGAGGGCAAAAGAAAGCATCTGAGCAAACAGAGCTGGAAAGCACTCGGAACAGCTCCTCCGTGTGTCCTCTTCAACCCTCCTGGTGTGATATTTTAAACACTTGGCTGTGAAAGAGTCTGTTATATCACTTTGACAGTGATATAACACAAATTTCAGTCTGTATTTGCAGCAGCCAGGTAGATTTTTCTTTTCACTTTGTTTGCAAGTCTCTTCGGGTAAAATGAAATAAATCAAACTTGACATTTTAAACTTTAATGAATAAAAAACATTTTATGAAAAAAGTAATTCAACGTGTTGGGGGGAGGAGGGCACTTCTCTTGAAAATAATGAAATGGTGTTCTCCTCAAAATTTGATTTATTTACTATTATTTTGGTCTCGTTAATATACGGTTTGAGGTCCCAAAATAACTGGCAAAAGGTTCATGTCCAACTTTACGACATCAATGTCCAAGTATTATTTTCCCTCCGGCATCTGATGCTGGCATTGAAATAGAGGCATTTAAATGGTTCCAAACCGAAAGTGCCTACTGGGTGCATGTGTGGATATTGTCAGACAGAACTACTAACGCCTCCTCAGGAATCTATTAATTATTGATATATTTTAATGTATTAAACCTGTCCGCACTCTACACACACTGTAACCACCTTAGAGTAGCTCTCGTGATAGAAACATGAGTCTGACATGTTTGAAAACTATTAAGAACTTGAGCACAAGCAAGGAAACATAACATGTAAACTTTATTAAGATGAAATGTGTAGTTTGGGAAGCAGTGCACACATATCTCACCTAGAAGCTAGTCTTGTGAGTTCCGGATGAAAACAATGGCTTTTCAATGACCTTTTATAATTGTTAGTAATTATGTTAAAACTCCTTATTACAGCTTCTTCCCAACTGAGAAGAAAATGGAAGGTGTCTTTGTCTAAATATAGCTGGCCAACATGACAAGCTGAAGTGGCGGGAGCCATCTTGCATCTCTGCAGCAGGTCCACCACAGTGCATGGTTGTCAAGGGTTACGAAACAACTCTAATCCTCTGTTGTAGTTGACTGTGAATTTAGTGTACAATGTAATGCACAGAAGCATAGATGAACAGGGTTTGTCATTCAAACGAAGGTGAGTTAAGGGGCTCAGACGTTTGCTAAGCTAGTGTTTAACCGAACATTCTTACTGTCAGACAATCAGCTCATACATGCAGGACATGTGTGTTGACACATTTAGGTCATGGTATAGGTAGAGCAGTATTACAGGCAGGGACATGCAGTTTATGAGCATAAGGATGGATGCATTTATTAGGCTTTAGATAGGTTAATTAGGAAGAGAAGCTGCAGACACCACCTTATGCCTCCAGAACATCAAAGCGGCATTGGCCCACTTGGTGATCGGCCATCTCGCTCTTCAAATGTCTCTGCCCTCGAGTTGTTGAAGCGACGTTGCTCTGTAATCAGCTTTGCATCTGCTGAAAGGTCCAGCCCCACAGATATCATGCAAATGAGCCCAGTCTTTGGTGAAGTGGGGCTTTTTGATTAGGCCTGATTCATCCTGGAGGTCCACCGTTATGTAAGCTCGGATCATCCGGGCCTGGGCCAAGGCGGAGCCGCCTCTCCAGCGGCCTCACAGAAAATGAAATGCTTTCCTTCACATCACTTGTAGCAACCAATTGTTTGTGTGGACTCCCGCACAGACGAACCAGGAAGTAATCTCTTCCTGAGTTTATGAGATACCTGGGGATGTGCACCTGGGTAACTGTGCATATTGCTCCTCTTCACACAACACCGGTTTTTTTGTTAGTCTTTGAAGCATAAGCATGAAAGACTGTTCACCTGAAGCAATCAGTATGAGATTCTCAAAAAAATCCCAAAAGATTTGAGATAAATTGACATACTGCTGATATGTATGATACATACATATCAAAAAGAAAGATGGTAGCTTGAGATGAATTCACGCCATAAAATTTGAATGAATTGCTCAAGGTTGGTCACGCGCAATCATAGGCTTGTGTCACAATGATGCGTCAGCTACCGCTTGTGGAACCGTTTCTGTCATAATTATTTATGGAGACCTGGGCTGGATTATGTATGAACAACAGGGAGGGTTATGCGTAGTATATCAAACACTGGGGCAACAATCATTCATCAAACTGTCTCAAGCCATCAAGAATATGATGGATTTAACATGAAACGTGCTGGTACAGAGAGAAGCTAGGACTCATAATGGATGGTTCTCACAAAAAATAGGTTTAACCATAAAGTCCTGACAGTCCTGAGACCTACGGAAGCACGTAGGCACTTTTGTACTTAAACTGATGCTTTGAAAATGTGTGAATCTGGCTTACGCTGTTACTACAGACTAACCACAGTAGGTCTAGTAGACTAACCACATAGGACTTTAATTAACCTGTGGTTTCCATTTTTTTTAGTGATTGACTTCCTCAACAGGGCAAAGAGCAACTTTAAAGCTTTTAAGAGCAAAATGAACCATTACTGTCTGTAGCTGATGTGGGAAAGAAAAGCACAGCAGCATAAGTGAGGTTCAAAATCCTTGAATATTCTCTACCCAGCTCTAAAAGATCATTTGCAGCCATTATAGGAAGTATAGATAGAAATAGGAAGTATAGATAGAAAATAGTCCGAATTTCCTCATGTTTTTTTCCATTACTCACTTTGATATGAGATTTTCAATAATTTCCCTTTTTCATTTACAGGGAAGTAAAGCGTTTTAGTTTTTATCTGTCATTTTAAAAGTTGCACCTGCCTTTGATGCACCAGCTGTCCGTGAGAGCTGAATGAAGATAGATTTAGCCTTTGTGCAGAAATTCCGCTCTTTTGCCACGGCAGACGCTGAAGGCGATTCCACACTTGACAATGACAGCTGTATATTCAGACCTTTTCATTCATTAGAATCCCACCTGTCAAGGTAATCACCTCTTTTTAATGCCATTCACTTTATGTCAGCTTACGTCTTTTCACCTCAGTTTTCTCTCAGATGTCAGGTCACTTAGTTTGGACAAATATTGGCAGAAAACAGCATTTCTAAATATCCCCTTTTGTCGATGAATCACAACAACAGTTCCAAAAAAAAAACAAACCCTGACCCATTTACTGACATCACAAATATGGTTTTATACTGTGTAAAGAGCAAGTCATTAACGCAGGAGGTCAAAAGGTGCACCACCAATGGAAAACAGGTTATGGACTTTTCAACTTAAATGTTCTTGGCCAGTCTTGAATGGACATTGACAACTGGAAACTTTTCCTCAAGGCTCTGTTTGTAAAAATTGGAGCACAGTTTATGTTTTCTGATCCCCTAAATTCCTACATATATTGACTTGACTTCTGAGCATTTCACCGGTTCACGCTGACATTCATGCATCTAAGCTGCAGCTTTGGGAGCTATTTTTGGTTATATTGTCTGGCTCGGGGACACTTTCAGGTGTAATATGCAGCGGTCTGCATCTAATCAATGATCTTTGTATGGAACAAGAACAATGTGACCTGTTAGGAATTGCTTGTATCCGTGTTTCTTAGTTTACTGTTACCCTCCCTGCTCATCAGTCTCTGGCGGGGGGGGGGCTGATCTACATCTGGCTGTTGCTTCCACCTTCATATCTGCACAAAGTCAATCTTCTCACTTCCTCAGCCTAAGACAGGCTCACTCCTCAACTCCTCATCAGTTCGTTGTTAAACATGTTGGCTTCTGAAAAACAGTATTTTGGATTATTTGCCTCTGCTCTGCATTCGGGGATCACACAACTGACCTTTTTCCGTCTTTTTAGTCCTATGCAGCATTGCTCAGCCTCGATTTCTAAGCCTCAGCCATCTTCAGCTTTGTGTCACTGCTCTATTTTTTTCCTCATTACTAACCCCCGTGTCTGCGTTGTTGGTCCAGCTTTCTATCGTATGTGCAACGCTCCCATCTGAGATACAGCCAGGCCCTATGAAGGCTCTGACAGAGGTGAGGCAGGTCAGCCAGAATAAGTGGAACCAATTCTCACAATTTATGATTTGGAGAGTAATGTCCTTGAAGAGAAGCCTGACAGTGCAGAAGTGCAACCATTTTGACAGACTTGGACAATTGCATTTTTGTCTTCTTCAAAAATCACACGTACTGGATTAAATCAAGCAGTATGCTGGAATGTGGGGTCAAAGATAACAGCCCATATGTCAAGTGGGATTCAGACTTTAATAGATTTCCATGTTATAAATAAGGTAAACGTGTAGAATATAAAATATATCTTTTTAGAATGACGTAAAAAAAATGTTAAGGAAACAGTCAAATATGGCAATAACGTAGGGAAATTCAAGCCCAGAATTGGAAAGAGGAGTAAAAACTGCTCATAGAAAACTGAATCATGCTAGAAATTCCTATATAGCACTTTGTGCAATGGCATGTACTGTTGCACAACCTTAAAAAGAGGCCGTAATTTTCACATGTACATTTACATAATGTGTATTGTTTTTTTAAAAAAAACAAAAAAAAACAGATGTCCAAATACAATATTCTCTATTTGAATCCTAATTAAAGTGTGCCATTGGGTTGCAGGAAGTGACTCAAAATCCGAAAAGGTGCAGAGAGAAATGGACCATGCTGATGTTGGTGAGTGCTTGTGCAACTGCAAAGCCAATAAAACGGCAGCTTGCAGATCAACAGATCAACCCACTAGCACGCTGTCATCTGAGATTACAACTAATGTAGCTATTGTTGATGTCAATTTGCCCCACTTAGTTACCTCTGATTCAGCTGTGTTGTAAATGCATGTTTTCTTAGTGTTTATTACTATAATATAGCATCAATTTAGGTAATTAGTGTTCCATTTCCACATTCTGCATATGTACTATGATGTTTTTCAGTTTAGATAATTCAGAATAATAAAATAAAGGTTGTAAATCACTCTCCCCTCTGACTGAAATGGAAAATCTAATTTGTCATGTTTTAAACATTCCTTTTGTTATTAGCTGTTTTCCCCACTATTATTCCTTTTAACGATGGCTGAAGAAATAAATAAATTAAATGTCTTTTTTGGAGTATCTCAAAGCTTTCTAATCTGTTGCATTCAGTAGGAAAACAAAATATCTTTCCCTCCTGTATCCTTTGATAATACAAACTCTGGCTACCATTATTTCATACACCAGAGGTTTTGTGAGTGCATTCAACCTTTCAAAGAGCAGTAACAATGTGGCCCTGTACAAGGGAGGACTGATTTCTAGACAACAAAACTACAGCTACATTCTGAAAATAAAAGTTTTGAACAAGTGGAAATGATGTAAGTAAAGCACACAGAAAAATAGGTCTGTGCTTTCAAGACACTCCAGCTTTATTCTGCAATATAAAAAGATGTTGTTGGCAAACAACTCCATAACACAGCTGGTGGTGTGCTAAGTGATAATGAGTGAAAAAAATCCATTGAACAAACAGATAAAAAGATATCTGCAATAGACCAATGATTCTACCAATTATTGTTCAAATTACCAATGGATCTAATATGACTTTTTTAAAAAAATTCTTTTTGTAATTAAAACAAGTGTAACATGAAAAATACAACAACTACAACACATTCCTTATTTAGCTGTACTTCGTTTAGTTATACCTTAACGATCATTTTAGTTCCTGTTGCTGGATTTTTTAAAATCTTTTTTAAACATGTACGTTTATCTAATATGTTCTTTTTCATATTTTATTATGTAGTGGCTGGTGTTTTGATGTAGCAACTACAAAATAATAACATTTTAGAAAGAACATACTATTGTGACTCAACTTTGATGTGCATCCTAATTCAAGTTCCTTTTAATCAAGAGATTAGTTGTAAAATTCACATTTCTGAAACGTAAACCTAAATGATCCTTGACGAGCAAAAGGTGCTGTCCGACGCTAGCACACGCAGCTGATTACTGTGGACTGCACAGCAGTGGCCCTTACGTCACACACAGATCACCATCTATCATGTTAATCACTGTTTTGCCAAAAGGGCAGACTGCTCTCACCCGCCCTGCCCTGCGCCAGCCAAAGAGAAAGGCCTGCGTTTCACAGCAGCTGCAATGCTCTGCTTATTTTTGAGTTAAGTCACAAAACATCACCTCATCTTCTGAGTCACGGTGCATATCTGCCGCGCTATCTTGTGCGCTGTCATCACCCCACAGCTGGGGGCAGCGTTGGGGTTTTTGGAGTTGTAATGACCTCCTTCCAGCTACAGCTGTCCTTGCACAGATGAAGGACTCATAGGAGGAAGAGCAGGCTTAGAAACAGCCCTCTGGCTACTAGATAAACTAACTAAGAGACCAGAATAAATTTGAATCGTGCTGAGGGGATTGAAGACATACAAGGAGGGATAGAACACATGTTAAGGTTGGTGTCCAGCAAAGATGGCTGCTGGGGAAAAGGTGTCAACGGAAACGAAAATAATCCCTAATCTTAATCAGCATAATTTAAAACTAAATTGCATGACCTTGGCCCCAATTGGCCAACCAGCAACAAAAATGACCAAATAACTGCAAAAACTGAAATGCAATGTAAAGCACATGGACCGACAAGCTGATTAATCACCTACTATTTAATTTGTTCACCAAAAAAAAAAAAAAACTCATCCAATTGATATTTACAGTTCATACATTGGATTAGTGTCATTATTTACAAGCGGAATTTCAACGTGTCAGTGACAGCTGAAGTGACAGCAAGAAAAATGAGGCCTTTGAATATTGAATTTCACATTCAGGGCCAGATTATGTTTCTATCTGTAGCCCCTTCCAACCCTTCCCCCCAACCAGTACCACCCACCCCGCCAAACCCGACTTCACCCTGGCATTCCAGCAGATGCGCAGCAGCTGCTGCGTTCAGCGTTAAGTGTAAAAGTCCAGTGCACAGCACCTACCCAGCAGCGAGCAGCTGGAGACTGGCTAGTGAACACGGTGAAGCATCCAAACACCAGAGGTAGTAACAGTAACATGAGGAAGAATTATAGTGCATTAACAAGAAGGAACTCTACAACTTTTATTTCAATTGTGCCCCTGTGGGCTTATTTCTTTCTTAATAGGTACTTGCAGCCACATAATGCTGGATTTTGTCCATCTATCTTTTTCATTTCTTATTTAATGCAGTGGAGTCCATTCCAGCCATGACTGAGTGAGCTGGCAGGCAGGCAGGCAGGCAGGCAGGCAGGCAGGCAGGCAGGCAGGCAGGCAGGCAGGCAGGCAGGCAGGCAGGCAGACAGACAGACAGACAGACAGACAGACAGACAGGTTGCCAGTCCAGCACAAGACATACGACTGTCCCCATTCTCTACTCCTAATTAAAAGAGCTATAGTAAAAGGTAATTCAGGCTGTGTGTACGGATTGGGAAGAAGCATTTTTCTTCTCCAAACAGTCCCCCTTGTGTGGTCTCCTTTTATTTCTAAACTCTGTTCACAGAAGTTCTCCAGATCAGTATGTGAGACTTAGGGGCCATTGGATCTGACGGTCCACAGTGTTGAAAGCATCTGGAGCTGGAAAATGAAGTCAGTGGAACTTCAGCGCTTTAACACAGCATACAGAAATCAGCTTCTGCATCTCCGATGAACTCCAGCATCATCATAACCTGAACAGTAATCTAAATGTATATCGCAATTTGGAACAATGTGGATTTGTACAAAGTTAATAAAAACAAACTCAAACTAGTCTGCATTGGCATAGAAAATGGTCATACACCTTTGTAAAATTTACATTACATTTACATTGTAAATGGATGGATGACTGGCTGGATGGATGAGGGAGGGAGATAGGATGAAGCATCAGCTGATCTCTTCAGGGCATATTATGTAGTTGCCTGACATCTGCTCACAATGGATGGTGGGTGGGGGGATGATGATCAGGAGACGGGAGGGGGATTGGGGGAGGACAGCAAATGGAGTGCCTGACAGATCGCCGGGCAGCCTAATGAAGTTCACCATTACTTTGGCTCTTGTGATAACTTCCTGAGGCCAGATGGCACTATATGTTATCCAAGAGGCCTCACCCTGGCAGGCAGCTGTAGCTTCCACACAGCCAGAATTAAAAATGCCATGATGACCTGATGATACGGGCTGCAACCTGTGAGGGCCACCCTGTTGATGTTGACGGGCTACACTGCTAACACTGCAGAATAACTGTGATACGGAACAGATGCTCTGAGAAGTCTCTCACAAAGGCATTTCACTGTGTTTTCCTTGATTGAATGTGTGCATTGTTGTGTTGCCATTGTCCAAGTATCATTTTTCCCTTTCATTTTGGATGTCTTGAAGGCATCATACATATGCTGTGCTGTGAACAAATCAAATCAAATCAATCTTTATTTATATAGCGTCTTATAAAATCAAAATTGTTTCAAGGCGCTTTCCAGAATCCCAGGGCCTGACCCCAGACAAGCAACAGTGGCAAGGAAAAACTCCCCTTTAACAGGAAGAAACCTTGAGAAGGACCAGGCTCATGGAGGGGGACCCTCCTGCTGATGGCCGGCTGGGTAGAGAGAGGAGAGGAGAGGAGAGGAGAGGAGAGGAGAGGAGAGGAGAGGAGAGGAGAGCAAGGGGGTGGGGGGTGGGGGGGGGGGCAGAAAAACTACACAAGAATCAATTTGTCTGTCTATGATAGTAACTGGAACTACAGAATTAACAACAATAAGCTTTTTCAAAGAGGTAGGTTTTAAGTCTGATCTTAAAAGTAGCGATGGAGTCAGCCTCCCGTACCTGGACAGGGAGCTGGTTCCATAGCAGGGGGGCCTGGTAGCTAAATGCTCGGCCCCCCATTCTACTCGTAGAATCTCTGGGAACCACAAGTAGACCAGCATTCTGAGAGTGGAGTGGTCTATTGGGCTGATAAGGTATCACTAGCTCCTCCAGATAGGATGGAGCGAGGCCTCTGAGGACCTTGTAGGTCAAAAGAAGGGTTTTAAAAATTGAGCAAACTGGTATCTATCAGATAAGTATGATCTAAACCAGTCTAGTGCTGTCCCTTTAATCCCAATCACATGTTCCAGTCTATGTAACAGGATGCTGTGATCAACTGTATCAAAAGCAGCACTGAGGTCCAGCAGAACCAACATAGAGACCAGTCCATGATCTGAAGCTATGAGAAGATCATTAGTAACTTTAAGAAGTGCTGTTTCTGTGCTGTGATGAGCTCTAAAGCCTGACTGAAACATCTCAAACAGGGTGTTTCTCTGCAGGTGCTCCAGTAACTGAGTCACCACCACCTTCTCAAGAACAGATGTGCAGGTCACATAGGTTAGGGCTAGGTTCAAACTTAATATAGAAAGCCCATCAGGCTGGATTTGAAACCAGAACTTGCTAGCTATGGGGAGACTGTGTGGGTGAAAACATAGCTGTAATCGTGACATGATGAATATCATATTTTCGTGAAAAAATTAAATTAAATCTCAGAATGAGCATAGTGACCCAGAGTTGACTATTAGCTCCCTTTTTAGCCAACACTGAATCAATGCTGAAAAGCTTTTATCAACCCTATTATTGAAATCAATTTTCTATGTTCTGCCTGCTGCCAGGCCAAATCAAAGGCCCCTGCCCCCCATTCCCCACAGACAAAACCAGCTAGTTAAATTTATGGTTATACAGAAAATAATATCTAGTAAATGAAAGATGGAAAGACAGCCGATAAAGTAGTGTGGGCCTTGGAGCAAAGCCTTAAGTTCACACAAGGGGGAAAGAACAGCTAAAAACTTCACATCAGTCCTTTGGTTTTATTTACTCGGGCATAGCACCAGATGGGCGTCAGGGTCTGTTTGTCTCGATACAGTTAACCCTTTTATAAGCTGCCGACTTGTCCCGGGTGTAAGTGAGGGCAGCTGAGGGTTCAGGCTCCAGCCATGATCCCGATTAAGGAAATGTGGCAGAATATTTTGGACAGTAGAAATAGATTCCCTCAGGTCCCTAAATGTCTGGATCCAGCAAGATTATATATGCAAACCTTGTAATGCAATTCCTACGTTTAATTTGAGGTGTTTTTTATCTGTTTTTCTTTTATGGCATATGGTCAGGGTTTAAAGGGTTTAATAATAGACCTTGAGAATAGATTGCTGTCCTATAAAAAGACTGGGGCCACAAGCATTGCAGGGAATATCCTACTCCCACTGCCTGTTTTGATTGGCTCTCCTTAACTGACCTTCCAAACTTCTAAAAATTCACTGCATGAAATGTGTTGAGGCAAATGTCATCAAACCATTTTCTGCTGCAAAACACATTCAGAGCGCAGCCGAAATGTCAAGACAACGGTCCAGAACAATCACAGAGGCAGAGACGGTACCAATCGCTGTCACAGAATCAGGCATATTTGGCCACAAGAAGGTCACAATCGATCGTTGTATTTTCGCAGCAGCAACGACTCCACATTTGTTTGTTTGAAGAAAGAGAACACTGACTGATTATAATTATAGGAGCGCCTTTATGGTGCGCTAATATTGTTTCTGCACCAAGGTCGGATCCAAACTGCCAAAATAGGGTTAATTAGTGGCATAAATGTATGATGGCTGGCCACATGAAACACCGACACTTTTAAAAGGTCATAAAAATCCCTGGTTTATAAGTTACGCAGAGGACACATGCTTCTCTGCCCATTTGAGCATCTGGAGGTTTGGCAATTTGCTCGAGGGAACCTTGGCAGTGCTCTGAAAATGTCCATCTCTGCTGCTGACCAGTCCATTTTCCAATTTTTGCTCTGGGAGGGCTTTTCTGCTGCCGGTCCCAAAATCTGGAATAACCTCCCACTCAATCTCAGACTATCAGCCCCTTCATTGTCCCACTTTCATTCCTTGGTGTTTCACATGGCATCATACTCTGTTTTTGTTTTAGTGCTTCTTTGGTCAGAACATTATTATTGTTTTATTGTTCTTCTGTTCTGTAATTCTATGTTCAGAACTTTACTTTCCAGCTGTGGCTGTTTTAAAGTGCTTTATATACTGTATAAAGTTAATGATGATGATGATGGTGATTAACCCTATAAAGCCTGACACATCAAAAAATAGCCAGAAAATTCTAATTTTTTGGAAATGAGATGTTTATTGAACCTTTTAACAAAATCCCAATTTTTTTTGGATTTTGTTTATGACATTTTTTTTGTATCAAATATGATACATTAGGCGATTTCGGCAACTTTTAGCTCACGACTATGTTAACTTTAGACACAAAAACAAAGTTTGCCCATAACATTTTGACAATATAGAACATGAACAACAACATTTTTCTCTTTGGTTTTTTTGCATAGCACTTTTTAGCACAAGAGGCACACTGCAGCCTCTTTTACGGGGTGGTGTTGGAGTTGTTTCTGGAGAGGACAGTGGTCTGCCACACTTGATTTTGGTTTAGAAAAAAGAGACGTCTCAGAATCTCGCGTATCAAATATGATACAAACGGCTTTAATGGGTTAAGATGAGGATGACTGTCCCAATACAGACATCGCACACCACACGCAACACTGTCTTTACACAAGTAGCCCTTTTAAGCTCACACTCGTGCCAGACACTCACATATTAGCACATTCCCCTGCCAGGAGGTCGCGGTTGTCAAATCACATGTATTCTAACACCCTGACATCTGGTGATGCTTATGGAGCGGCTGCTAGGTTTGGCTCTCTTGATGTGTCCATTTTGTCCTTGCACTGATGAGTATATTCCAAATTAACGCTTTTTTCTAAACCTAACCAGTCGGATAAATAAAACTAATGCTAACCAAAGCAGAATTATCACCTGACAAGACAAAATGTCAACCTTCAGTTGTAGATATATGATAGAAAAACCAACATGATAGAAAAACCAAACACCAGCACAAGCAATTAAATGAAGACACATTTTGCTTGTTTATAGTTTGTATCAGGTCTTCATTCAGAAATGTAATAAATAAATGCTGCCAGTGTCTGGCAGACAATGGTATATTTATATTCCTAACAGTCCTGGACATTTTCAATAGGTGTGCCTCATTAAGCATCCCTAATTTTTTTGTGTCTGTCATCAACTGAAACCGGCAACTGGTTTCCTGCAGCTGGCAACACGGCTGTACATTGATTAGCACCATTGCGTGCCTTTTGTGTTTGTGTGGGCTGCCTGCAGATCCTCGCTCTTCCTCCTACGATCCCGAGTCATGTGACCTTGGTGCGCTTGTGCATGATTGTTTGTGTCTTATGTGATGAACGCAGTGAAAGCTGGAATAGGCAGCTGATGAATGGATGATTGCTTTAATCTTTGCACCTAAGTGGTGTGTTATTTTAGTTTGGCCAAGCTGCTCTGGAGTGGAATCATTTTAGTCAGAATAAGCCTTGTTCTCACCCAGCTCGGCAGTTGAACCGATTCCATCTGATGCCTGCTGCTCCTCCACTGAATCAGCCATTTTAGTGTTGTCACTCATCTTTTCTCGCTCACTATTTTTGTGGCCCTATCTGTATCATCATCTGCATTCCCTCTCCCTGTTGCTCTCTTTGCCTGTTTTTGTTCTCTCCTCCGCAGTGCACACTATTCCAGAACACCTTTTCCCCTCTGGCTCGCAGGCAACTAAATATAGCGACTGGTGCAGACAGCTCGGCTTCATAACAAATGGTAAGAGAAGCCGAGCAGCAGATGAGCACGAGCGCAGGGGTGAACTCTGGCTTTTCAGACAATTAAACTCAAAGAAGAAGAAGAAATCAAATTTACATCTAATACAAAGAACTAAGGATACTTTTCTACTTTACTAAAATTTCCACTTCTTCCAAATCAAGGTCAGTTGCATTCTGGACTCTATCTCTGCAGTCACCAGGGACCAGGCACTAATGTGGAGAGGCCACCAAGACTTCACAGGACATACTCAAATGAACTTAGTTTACTGCACCACTGTGGCTAAACAGGCATTTTTTTTGGTTGCTTATCATGATGTAAAAGGAACCAAGAAAACACCTGTTTAGGCATGGAAAGAACTTCCATAGAGAAGAAAAATTAAAATCTTTGAGCATTTAGGGGGCATACTGGCATATGCTCTAAAATCCTCTGAGCCCCTGTCATGCATTTTCCATTTTTTTTAAATCTGCAACCGTAACTAGGAAGACAAACTCTCTGACAAGGACCTACTGCATCAACCAAAATGATTCCCACCTAACCAGAGTCTGGAACCCTGGAACCTTAGATTAAAAGTATGACACTCTACCTTAGCTATATGGGCTCGATTTCTAACATTTTAAAGTTCTCCAGACATAACAGAGCCATCATCCGCTCAAAAAGTATCTGGTGCAGAACATCAATCGAGTTTAAATGTTGATAAGATGTTTTTTGGAAATTTCCCAAGAGTAAATGACGAGCAATGACTCCCGCTCCAAAACCCTACATGTTTCCACATACACTTGTGAATTTTGGTGCCCAAACAAAATGTAATTTTTGCTACAAATTCAGTTATAATGGCATATGCTGTGGCTTGACAGCAGCATAAATTCCAAAGTATAATGTGATAAAATGAAAGGTTATAAAAAGGTTATATAAAAGCTTTTAAGGTAGAAATTTAAGGATCGACTTTGGATGGTTGAGAAATGTCCTTATCGGTATTTCACAAGTTCCTTAACAAGTCAGCTACAAGTGCTTCTAATATTTCAATCTTTAAAAAAAAAGTATTTCAAAGTACATTTCTTCCCTTTCTGTTAACATATTTAATAGCTTCCACCAAATTGTGGTTGATGGTCACAGTCTGCTGCTTCCAGAGCTGCTGCTACATCATCTACTTTGGAAAAGAAAATGATAACATTGAAAAATGCTGATTACATCAAGACTTATCATGTTCTTTAGGAGCTTCATTAATTAGAAACACAGCAGCAGTATATTTAATGCAACTCTGCTGAATTGTTGCCTGTGTACACCGGGTGTGTCAAATTAAAATACTCACGTTTCTCAACTGTAACTCTTATTATTAATTTGTCACCGGGGAATGAACTTGCATTCACCGCAGGCGTAGCAGGCTGCGAGACAGGTTTGCTTTCAAACTAATTCTGAGGTTTTAGCATAGTTTGCATCCTCCATCCTAACATCAAACATCCCTGCTCCAGCAGTTGAAATGTTCGTTGAGTCGACGCAACTTTTTGTCTTCAGACTGACTCCAGTGTCCCAAAATGCTGACGCTATTGTCCCACCCACTGTGAAATTTCACATCACATTGTATTTTTGATACTCACAGCGGCTCTATTTACACATCATGTGCACTATTGAGGTGACTTGATGTGTGATGGCACAGAATGATTAAAGTAATTGGAAAGAATACACATGTAACAGACTTCATTTACATGTACAAAGTGTTTCGAATGAAGACAAGAAAGCAGAATCTTCCACCTACGCTGCCATTAGCAACAGATTAGGATTGGGAAAGCGTAGCACTATTATGTTTGATCTTACAGCCCTATGGATGTCAGTAGAATCTTGGATATCTTGGAAAATTCATTCCAACATCAAGGGTTTAAAAAAGACACCCACTGACAACCTCAATGAAAGTAAAATATAATACCATCATAAAAGTCAGCTCACAGTAGCTCTCATCCACGCGGAGAGCAGCCAGTTGCTGAAACGACGGGACCCAATTAGCCGTTAAATCAATCGCAAAATCAATAATTCACTGCAGACCTAATTAGCCGCCTCCAGACTAATGAATTGGTGGACTCACCCAGAACTCCGAGCCGGTAGTTGATGGTGATGACGATGACGTTCCCATAGCTGGCCAGGATGCTGCCGTCAATCATGTTGCCTGTTCCTTCCATGTAGGATCCTCCGTGGATGTAAACCATGACTGGCTTTAGCCCGTTTTCATCGTGGATGTCTGCAAAGAATATGTGATGGCAGATTTTTGAAAATAATTCAGTTTAGCTTAATAATTTGTGCCACTGCTGAAACACATGCTAATAGTTTCAAATATGACTGCACCAAAGCAACAACACAAGCACATCATCCTAAGCACAAACCCAAACAGAATAAGATCTGATTTACCCATAAAATCCATTTATTTGGCCTGTGTAGATTCCCCACCCCTAAATACTATTGAGTATGGTCTTACAGCTGGGCTACTAAGTAGACATAAGGTGGGTCAACATGTAAAGGGGCCTTTCTCCTCTTACTCTAGATAACATGACCTCTTAACCTCTCATTGATTAGAAGTTCCCATACTTGCATTGTTGGAACTTAGAGAGACTCACAGTGTCTTAATATAACACTATTCCAGCCACCAGAATTGAATATACACAAGAGTTAGGTTTCCAAACTCTTCACATCTCCAGGGACTCCGGTAGCTTTTATGAAGATGGTTGAACCATCAGACGCTTTGCCACTCATCAGTCTGACAGAATTTATTTAAAAAGACAAAGTGAGTCATAAAAACAACAATATCCGTTTTTGTGCAGCAACTGTATTTTGGGGTGTTTCTTTACACTAGTTATGTATCACAGCTAAGAAGGCAAGATGCCAGGACTTGTTGAGCATGATGGAGCTGCATCTGTCTCCTCCAACTGTCCTTTGTGTAATATTCAGTAAACACTTCTATTAGAACAGATGAATACATTTATCTTCTCATGGACAATGATAGAATGACAACGTAAGTCTCCACGCAAGTGTGTTTTCGCAATAAATTGGCTGTTGCTACATTAAAATCAGCAGGGGAAATAAATGGATGCATCGTTGTCGTCACATGACCCAGCATTTCAAATCTCCTGCACTATACTGTAAGCATAATTTGAAAGGAGCCATTATGGCAGGCCCTGCAAGCCAGGCTGTCTGGATGTCTCTCAAATGTCACCCAGGATGGGAGCATCTGCTGGGGAAAATATCATACTGAGAGCAAAGACGACCCATCAGTGGGCTGTGGGCAAGAGATATTCAAAGTTAATGGCCTCGCTTCGGGTTTTTCATGTAGGCCTGTTCTAATGAGAGAGCTAGACCTATGTATTTGATACAGACTGGCATAGGGAAAAAGGCTATCGGCAGATTTTGTATAATTTATCAGCGTGAGGCTTCTCCTATTTTCTAGATTCCATTTTCACATCAGGTCGACTCACTTTCGGTTCGGTGTTTTAGTTAAGCTGGGTGACATCGCAACATTGTAAGACACCATCGTGATGCTACACAATCCTAAATTACATAGGACGTAATGCTATGTGCAATACTTGACAGCATATCAAATCAAATCAATCTTTATTTATATAGCGTCTTTTACAATCAAAATTGTTTCAAGGCACTTTCCAGAATCCCAGGGCCTAACCCCAGACAAGCAACAGTGGCAAGGAAAAACTCCCCTTTAACAGGAAGACCTAAAAGGTCTAAAACACCATTTTAATGGATGTGACTTCTATGCAACTGTGTTATGACCAGACATGGTACTGCATGTCCTTTACATGGAGAAGCATACAGGGAGGGTAAAGTGCCCTTCCAGGCAGCACAGGAAGTGTGTGTCAGTCTCCACCTACACATAAGAAAAGAGCAGAGAATAGAGTATGGAATGCAAATGGCAGTGACAAGTTATTAATCTCTTAGAGGGAGGATCAGTGTTGCTAATGTGTCTACAATCACCTTCAGGACTCTAATCTGAGGCCAAGAAAGCCCAAATCTGGATGAGATCCTGGATCACCCCAGTCCGATTCACAGCAACAAAAGCACGCATGTGACTAGTGACGTAGTCAGGATAGTGCGTCACAGTATCTGCCCGTCATCCACTTCCACATTAAGAGATGTGCAGTGGAACCGCGTGGGTGGTGGGTGACAATAACAGAAGAGTGGTGCTATTAAGTTGTCATAGTGCACAACTGATGCATGCATGGCTTCTTGAAGCAGGCTTCAGACAAATCTGTTGGCCTGACTCTCCTTTACACAAACAAGCAGATTGACTGAATGTTTGAGTTGTATTTACACTTAAAATAAATTTAGTTTCAGATATGGACACTTTTTAATGTTAATATGTATTTTTATTTGCATTAAGTTATATTATTTCCATTATACACATGTTTGTCTGTATGTTTGTGTGTTCTCATACTCGCAACATTTTGAGTACCAAAATATGCACTCTACCAGTAAAGTGAGGACATATTTGGGAAGTGCATGGTTTGGGTTGAGGATGGAATTGGGTTTAGATTATCAATCAATCAATCTTTATTTATATAGCGTCTTATACAATCAAAATTGTTTCAAGGCGCTTTCCAGAATCCCAGGGCCTGACCCCAGACAAGCAACAGTGGCAAGGAAAAACTCCCCTTTAACAGGAATTAGGGGGCTAGTTGGGATGGTCTGGGTTAGGGTACAGGGATGGGGGAATGTATTATTTCTATAAAAGTCCTCAAAAAGATAGTAGTGCAAGGTGTGTGTTTGTGTGACTTTGACCCCATTTAACACAGGGGGGGCACACACATTCATGTTTATAGCTTTAAAATCAAAGCTTGACCTAAGTTTAATCAAAAAAATGTTGGTTCTGTGACAGGACATCATTTGCATCTTACTACACTGAACGCACCATTACTGGGGGGGATCCAGTCTAGCTGCAGCAGACAGATGGCCGTGGCAGTCTAAGAGGTATGTTTTCTGGCTGGGGAAAGATCGGGTGGCCTCTGGGTGCCGTCAGCACCGAGTGCACTTAAAACTGAGAATTCAAAGTGCTCTGAGTGCCCCCCCCCCCACCTCTCTCTCTCCCTCTCTCTTTTTCTATCTGTGCTCTCTCTACCCTGAAGAGCTTCCTGGGTGACTGTGCAGTGAATTTGTCCCAGACATTCATCACTGCCACCTGGCCTGGGAGGATAATGTATTCCTCTACCGGCTGTGCAGTCTTGCACACATTACTCATCTTTATAAGGGTGAAAGGGGTGGGTGGTGTTTCATGGGGAGGATGGAAGAGTGGGAGGGTGGTCTGGCTCTAGGGGGGGGGAATATTTGAATTTTCCATTGCTTTCAGCAATTCCTGCAGGTTCAATACAGATGGCATTTAATGGATGCCCCCTCACTATCTCAACCAATGCTGACCTACTGCTCATCAAGAGTAGCACGCTACTTCCTTTGCAAAACCCCCATGGAGTGAGTCAAATTATTGATAGGGTTCTTTCAGTATGAACTGCGCTTAGTATCACATCATGCTTAACCCGCCATCGCACGAACAACTCACTCACTTTATAAAAAATGGAGAATATAGTAAAACGTACTGATGAACTGTGTTCGGGGTGCATTTGCAGTCATCTTATTAAAGAATTTTAGAAAACGTACTCATACTCAGTGACAGACTTAGATTCAAACGTTGCAGACTGACGGTTCTGTTGTGTTGAAGGGCACTTTTGACTGAACACCCACCTATACTGACTTCTTTTTTGTTAAATGTACTGTAATTCCAGCCTTGTTTGCTGTATTTACTTTCTTTGTTTGCACAAGTGATGCTTTCATTATTGTAAATGTTCTTGTTATTAGGTGAAAGGTTCATTATCAGTTTATAAGTGTATTATTTGTATCTTTATGATATTAAATTTGACTGAACTTCTACTTTCCAAGTGCTTACACATGAACTCTTGATAATTTATTTGATTTTTGTAGTGATCATATATGTTCTGATATGTTTTATTCTGTATTTTGCAGGTCAGCCCAACCACATATTTACTCAAGATATTATAAAAATAAATTTATTTTTTTAAGGGTAAATACATATTTAAGAATGAGTGTTTGTTTTCCATTGCCATTTATTAGTATGTAATAAATAAATAAATAAAAACATTTCAACAATGCAACTTATTTGTGTCTAACTAGAAACAACACAATAATTACAAAAGTGATTAACTTGTGTTTGAGTGGTATTCAAAGGGTGAGCCTATTACCAGTCAGGAGCAAACTTCCTAAAGAAGTGTTGTGGGGGTTTAACAGAGAGATTGTCTGCAGAGCTGCAAGCTTTCTCTGCAGCACATGTGGGTGGAACCACAGGGGATCCAAGGGAGTAATTCATTGCCACTGCGGACATTCAAACATTGCGAGTGCATCGATCGCGTGTACTCTCCTGACAACAGCAGGCAGGCCAAGGTTTGGGCACGAACACTCTTTATTCGGACTTTTATAAATCTTCATAGAGCAACAAAAGCTGACGCTGCTAGTTTTTCTACATAGGTTGTATGTGGGATAGGGTTTAGGACTCATATTAAAATTTTGGGTACAATATTACAGATGAAAAGTTAATAAAGTTGCCTTTATAAACTGATGTGATGTATGCAAACATGATGTTATCATACAGTAGATGCTCATCATTATTTCAAGGACAAAGATTCTTATTACATATTGGGACTATTGTTCTTACCCTTTATGTAACAAAAAGAACTGCAATGTAAACTGAGAAGAGGCTGAGCTATTTTAGGATTTTTCTTTTCCAACCAAAAAAAGTCACCAACGGCATTTAATGAAAGTGGGGTTCCCACAAAATGATCATTTTTTTCAATCTAAAGCGATTTTTTTATCTTCATGTTAGAGGCCTCCACAAATGACGATAAACAATAAGACATTGAACAGTTTTGACCGATAATCAACACGCATTGTGATTCTGTCCCACCGACAATCTATGTCATCCTCCATGCCAGAAACATTGCTGCAGAAACAAAGATGTCTTGACTCCGGAATCATCGGCTTTTCCCACACATGACGTATTTGGGCAGTAAATATTAAACTGTCCTTTGTGTTTAACTTTAAGTTTAACATTTATGATTGTTGGTCCCGATTGTAAATCTAGATAATTTCACTCTTGAATATCTTCAGACCACAGGATAATCTTACAAGATAATCTTATAAGACAAAAGATAATTGGGCGTTTGTCATCCTTGTTCACCAATGGCAAAAATTGGGACAAAAACAGCCCAATTATTGTTACGTGTGTAACCAATAGCCAATAGGTAAGAGCCTCCTATTGGATAATTACTGCATGGGCGATCATCTTTCAGCTGGCAATAAGTTATTTAACTCCAACTTATGTCATGGGTTTTTTTAAACAACCATGTTGAAAGACACATCCTGGAGTCATGGAAAAGCTGTTGCTATGTTAAGGCTATGTTATGTCATTTGGTCTGATGAGTCCAGATTTACCCTGCTCCAGAGTGATGGGGCAATAGGGCAAGAACAAAGGCAGATGAAGTGATGCACCCATCATGCATATTGCCTACTGCACCAGCCTGGGGGGCAGTGCTCTGATCTGGGGTGGCTGCAGTTGCTCTGGTCCAAGTTCAGCAACATTAAAGATTGAGGTCAGTTGAACGCATGAATATACTGAATGATCAGGTTATTCCATCAATAGATTTTTTCTTCCCTGATGTCACGGATAATTTCCAAGATGATAATACCAGGATGCATCAGGGTCAAACTGTGAAAGAGTGGTTCAGCCTGAGAGATGCTTTTCACACATGGATTGGCCCCCACAGAGTCCAGACCTTATAACCTCATTGAGAATCTTGGAGATGTTTTTGAGAAAGCTTCATTCAGTGGTCTGACTCTCCCATCATCTCTACCAGATCATGGTGAGAGAGTAATGCAACACTGGACGGAAATAAATCTTATGACATTGCAGAAGCTTATCGAAACAATGCCACAGCGAGTGTGTGACGTAATCAAAGCTAAAGGCGATCCAACAAAATATTAGAGTGCGTGACCTATTGTTTGATGGTGTTTGGGTTTTGTTTAGCCAGGCAGTGTATTTCAGATATTGCTCCTCTTCTCTAATCTTGAACTCGTGCCATGAAAAAGCTCTACTATGGAAGTTAATCCATGGCTATTCAATCTGATGATTTTGTTTCCACCAGCAGGGTTGGCATCTAGGAAATTTCTCGGTGCAATAATCTGAAAGTAATGCATAGCATTTTTATCTCATAAAAAAAAATCATTTTCTTTAGTTTTAATGTTTTGCAAGCTTTATCATTGGTGATTTGGGTCAATTTTCAAAGTAAAACACAAACTATTTTTTATAGTAAACATATACTACACATAGACATACTATACATAGACTATATAATCACTGTCAAAGACAACTGAATAACCAGATGCTCTATTTGTCATATGGTTAATACCTAGATATCTGCAAGAGAACTCTAAACCCATGTGTATGACTGAGCAAACCTGCTTCATACTTGCCATGTTCCAAAGTTGAGACATTTTTAGTTAGGTTTAGGGTTACTTTCTCCAGTTTTCTCACAAAACCGACAAAATTTTTGTTTTTATATTGTTTCCGTCAGCTTGTTGACAAGCACTGACTGGTCGTGCTCCAAATAGCATGAAATGGCAACTGGGTTTACCAAATAACACATAGCAACAGTAAATGAAAAAAACAAAACAAAACAAAAACAGGGTACAACATGAGGATACCGTTATTATTTCTCTAAAAATCAACAGTGAAGCCTCTCTGAACTGAGCTTCTGAACTTTCTTATCCTCATCCTGCCTGGTTGAGACAGATTTTTAGAGCTAATCACATGGTTTTGCTTGGAAACCCTCCATTCAGTACCTTTCAGATATGTGCTTTGGGCCATTTACCTGATGTTTGCGTCACATGTTCATATGAGGCTGATAGTTGAACACCATCCTTCTTCTGCAGCCCAAAAGAATGGTGAAAATTCCCTTCTCTGATTTGACAATTATGAACAAATAGGGCAATAATAGGCCATACTTGTCCCAGCAGCACTTAGAAGGTAGTCTTTTTGACACAAAATAGTGCTGGCTCAAACACAAAGGCAATAGTCCAAAATTTAAAATTATTTGTGAAAAAAAGGCAGCACATTAAAATTACTTTAATTAAGACACACCAGAGTAGTGATAAATAAGGGCAGGATTAAGACAGAGCAACTGAGAAGATAAAATGTTGCAAGGATGTATTAATATAAAATCTATTTAATGTAACCTTAATTACCCATTTTTGGTCCATCTTGAACAGATTTGAGGCAGACGGGACCCACACACATCAGTTCTTTTATATTGGATACAGATTTTATTTTATTATTGTTTTTTCTTTACAAGCTGTCTCAAAACATGCTGAAGAGTTCTCAGTGCAGATCATGTCAAAAACCAACTTCTATAGAGTGACAGCCATTAAACCATCCAATGATACTGTACGTCACAGCTTTCACTGGACAGCTGCCCACAAGAAAACAAATGGCACCCTTAAAAATCTCCCATTTCTTTTTCGCAGTCATCTGTCAGCCCCCACTGATCTCCCAACAGGAGTTTTAAAGATGGCATCAGTAAGATTTCTATCATGCAGGGATGGGAAAAAATGTGGCAGTTGTTCCCAGCGCCACTGATGAACAAATTTCCCTTGTCAAAACAACACGGGTTAGTGTTCATGCTTCACCGAGCAAAAGGAGGGGAAAAAAAGCAAATGAAGAAGAAGAAGAGGGTTGTGATTGTTTTACAATTGTAATTCACCAGAGGAGCAAACGGCATGCAGAGCTGAAATTGGATTTGAAAAAAAGTTTTAGGGGGATCTCCTTCCTGTTTAGACGCCGCCGCCTGACAAAACTGTGTGTGACTCCAAAAGAAAAAAGGTTTATGAGGATAAAAAAACAGAGGGGCAGGTCAAATAAAACTGGCTGAAGAGCTTTATAGTCATGCAAAAATCTCAGGCTTTTTATCTTATAGACCAAAAAATGTTTTTAAAAAATACCTTTGTCACTGTCACCATCACTATTGTTGAAATCAGCGCCTTGTGCCTTGTTTGTGTGGCCTCCTGGTGTTGAGGAAAAAAGTAGAATAAGGGGAGAAATTTAAACAGTGTATTTTGATTAAAGGTCTGGCGTGAGAAGGAGGAACAGTTACATCAGGTGGGTACTGGATGGCAAACGCTCCAACAGTAGCCATGCTACCCTGCAGCTAGTGAACCAGCCACACAACAAATAATGGTTATGAAGATTTCTTACAACCTGTCTTCAAACTCTCCCTTTTCAAACTGAGGGCAAACCAAAAAAATGCAGCATGCTTCCATGCTGCACATTGTGGCTTTGTAGGCCTTCCCAAAACCCACAGCCCCCGCACCCCCCACAGTTTTGCTTTGGCACCAGGACCGATGTAGCAGCACGCTAGCATCTGTATCGATGATCCACATCAGTATCAATATCCTTCTGCTATAAACGTTACAAAACACAGCGATTAGTATGATATATGAGAAACTCTAAAAGCATGTCATTGTATATTATAGTCAATTTCTTACAAGAGATCAATCAAAATGCTGAAGCAATTAAGCTTTAAATGTTTAGACTGACTAATGAGTGATGATTTCTGTTTTTATATGTAGTTACATACTGTTGCTTCTGCATATTTGTCTTCCTAAACTTGCCACAGTAGACAGATGTTGGTTCATTTTGTTACACCCACAGTCCCATTTCTGATTACAGATGCTGGTGATGCTTCTTCCTCAGTGTAAATACCACAATTGTGTGATTCCAAAAGAAAGTGAAAAGTGGGTAGGATTATTTTGGTACTCCTCCAACTTTTCACAATGGAAACACAGATCAATAAATACCACAGTGAAGTTTTTCAAATGCTGTTTCTACACTGTAATTGCAGTTTGGAAGACATTCCAACAGTTTGGACCATACGTCCATGACCTGGCAACACTCAGACCTGCAGGCTGAACCAGTATATCATTCCTTTGATGTGCCACAAGCTTCGCCATTTTTTTTTCAGTGTGCCCAATTGTCTCCAGTTCAGTTTATCTTTATTTATAGTGTCTGTTCCGATCTCTAGGCACTTTACAAAAGCCCAGTCTGATCCGCAAATAAGCAGATGTGGCAAGAAAGAAACTTCCATTTAAAAGGGAGACCCTATGAGTATTACCAGACTCATCTGTGGGACCATCCTGCTGGGTAAAGGAAGACTATGCAGAAGCTGCTTCACAGAAACTGTGTGGGTCAGTGGGGCCGGGCAGCAGGGCAGGGTGCAACTACGGGGTCCACTGTGACCATCTGTGTGAAACCATCTGTTTGGCCTGGCTCACACCAGTCAAGCTCCACAAGGCTTTCTTTGCATTTATCTGTTATACAGTCTTTAAAAAAGATTATCATTTAATTATATGCGCACACCCTGAGATGAAGCTTTTTACTTATTTTACCAATTCTAAACAATGTTTAGACCATGTTGCTACATATTCTATTAAATCCTACATTCATCAAACGGTATTATTGGCTGTTTTCATCATGTATCAGCAGTCGCTGTAATAGGTCTGAGCAGGTGGTGCTGCCAGAATGGCAGATTGGAGAGAGAGCAAGCTCCACAAGCACTAACTAGAGCCATGTCCGAGTAGCCCAAACACACACACACACACACAATCGACTCTTACACTTGTGTCGCATCCTGGGTTGTGTACAGATCAGCATCTGATATGAGGATGGTCTGATGGTGCCTTTAGTAATAACAATAGGAAGAAGTAGAAGAAGAGCTCCATCTAATATCTATCTTCAGTTGGGTCTTCAATCTTCAGATCAATAGGGAGGTCAAAACGTTAACACTCTTCGCTTACAGTACACAAAGCTTTAATTTGTGCTGTGAGTAGTAAAAGGGGGACACTGGGGAGCCATTAGCACACATTTAACCAGTGACACATCCCCTTAAATAAAAGCTATTGGGAGAGACAGAGGTGGAGTCACTGTCATAGATCATTTACTGCCCAACCAGTCAAATGTGGGACTGATAATTGCAGAATTTCAGGATTTATTAATTTTCATTTACCTCACTGGAAAAGAGACATAAAATCAGATTGAATTCATTAATAAGTTTTAATTTAAAAACCTGTGACGAGAATCTTTTAGAAAGAAACTCCATCCAAAAATCTCAGCACTGTTTAAGCCGACAGAGAGCTGGATGACGTAATGAAACTATTAAAAAAGGATCAAGCTTTGGTGAAAAGTATAGCTGATATCATTTAAATCTTTGATTCCTTCAACCTCTCCACAAAGCTTTGGTCTGGAGGACAAAGATTCAAGTAAAACATGCCAGAAATGGAAAGGAGGATGAAGATAAGACTCCTTCAGAACCCATAATTCAAATCTGTTGCTGCATTTCTTTAGGGGTGATGACCGATATCCCCTTTAAGCTGAGGGATCCCTTCTGTGCTGACTGCTCAACTGGCCATGTCCCTTGTTGATGTTTGCATGCAAATCAGCTGGTAGATATTAGAATACTTGTTCCTCACCAATCTGGGGCCGAGCACTTAGCACCTGCTTGTGAGATGGAAATCCAAGACATGTTATTCTAATTCAAACTACACTGACCTCTATTTTTGTATATTTATTATATGACCTCAATGAAATTGAATACTTGTTGATATACCAGCATGTGAAAAAAATCCCTGAAGTAGCTCTGTTAATGTCTCCCAATCCCCCCATAAATGGAAGGGCTTTCTCTCTGCAGTGAAGGTCGAGGGCTTATTCAAACTGTCATTACACAAATGCATGAATCTGATAAGAGGACCGTGGCAGCCAGAATCCAACCAACTGGACTAACACCGCACATTTGATCAACATGCTCAAGGAGAGGAACATGGCTTGACCACATTAGAACAAATCCTATTGATGAATTGATAAGGGTCATGGAGTATTGTTACTTAAGGTGGATGTTGACATCAGTTTGTCATCATTATACAGTCATTGTATAATAATGTCATTATAATCATGACTGGATCCAACTGGGTCCAGCCAAGTTTCCATCAATAGAACTTGCTGTCTTTCTGCATATGTTTTATTAGTTAACTTCATATAAATCATGTGTATTTCATTATATATGTTTCATGGATTTGAAGTTGTATTTATGCAGTACTGGTGTATTTGGTGATTCTTTACTGTGGCTGGGGGTAGAACATTAATGATATTGTGTGAAGTGTGAACCCTTTAAAGCATCACAGTGTTTAAAGTACTTTTATTTGGGGAGCGGCACTAGCGTTGGAGTGTTGTGATCGTGAGTCCATCAAGAGAAGGAGAAGGCACTGGAAGGGGAAAAGCGTATGAATTTCTTTCTGTGCTGATCCGTTTCAACGTCTGACACCTTCATAACATCAAAGACAAAAGCCAAGTGATGCATTTCCGAAGATTACAGACATCAAATGACTCGTCTCTTTTATGGCACAGCCATCGCCTCCCCACTACGACATGTCGCATTCTTTTTTACTCTGTCATGTGTAGGAGAAGCAGAGAAGAGAGCCGTTCTGTGGCAAAGTCAGCTCTGAAAAGTCACCAAAAAGAGTATAAAAAGATTGAAGCACTTTCTAAAAGCTGCTCTATTTAAACGGATGCCATTTTGTAAGAAAAGGCATTGTGTGCTCTCCCATTTTTAGAAGAATCAGAAACCATTATAGCATGTTTTAAATTTCCTCTGATTCATCTCGTTCTTTTTGGGAGGCTTGTTAATGTCTGCACAAAGATCAACTGTCTGTAGCTGTGTGTCACACTAACAACCTCAATCCAGATAATTTTATGCTTGTGAGAGCACAATAAATACCTGGAGGGAACAACATACAAGTCTACAGATACCAGGAAGTGATGATTGGTCTCAAAGAGTATGGGTGGCTGTTGGAAAAGAAAACCGATTTGTTTGAAAACCGCATATAAACGTGCCTTACAGAATAAATCATAACCAATGAGTGACTTTAGCAAACAATAACATTTGTAATTAGGTTTTTGTGTCCTCAGCTACAGCTTTTCACATTTTCACAGAGACAAATTCTGGTATTCAGAGCTGGTGGTAGAACATTCACAGAGCAGCGACTTCTATTACATGACTACTGATGATTTGCACAAAAACAAATCTCTCTGCTAGCCAAAGTATAAAGTTGGCCCTGAACTTTAAATGACTTCTAAGCTTGTCTTTCGCGATTTAATGCAGTGGGACTGTGTGATGACACAAAACTGAAGAAATCTTACCCTAAATAGGCATTGGTGGCAGAAATGAGAGTCTAAAAATGATCTTCCAGCAGACAATGAGTGATAATCTGATTACTTAACAGTACGATGTGGGACAGTATTACCTCTTTAACATCAAACACTGTTTTGTTGAAGGGGATGCAAATGGCTTTGAGCTGAATGTGCACTCTCTAGGCGCAGTTATAACAGTCAGAACAGACCTCGCTGAAGGAAGAAACTCCTCTCTAAATCTCTGCCAGACAATCTTCCATTTGTAAACCAGAATTTTCTATTTCAATAATACCCAACATGCCCCTGTTCCAGCACTGAAAGGGATGTTGTTTTTACCTTTTACTTTAATCTGAACCACTGAACAGGAGTAAGTACCATAAAATATTGCATTTGTTAAGGTATTTGGAAATCTTAAACTATGTTTTAGTTGTTTCAGGCTCCAACAAAAGATTCAGCATTGCATTTACAGTCAAGTAGTGAATAATAATAATAATAACAATTACTATTGCAAAAATTATCTCTATCAGATTGATGATCACTGGTAGAAATGAGGGGAAATGAGAAAGAAAAGCTGAGGTTGTGGTTGAATATACCGGTAATGTAAATTTCCACTGCAAGACAGCACTGAATAGAGAGCTGACTCAGCATCTCCCAAAATTACATAACCAGTAGATGCATCTGGTGCTAAGATGCAAGTAAATAAAACTAAACTGCAGTGGCAGAGGAAATATAGTCTTAGGCCTGCAGCTATTCTTTCTTTCTCTCTGTTTGCCTTGGTATGCCTCATTTTATCTCTGTCCCTTCATGTGCAAAGAGTAGCTATTTAAATTTAAGCTCTCGCTTGCTCAAAAAGCTGAATAATGTCTTTTTTCGGGTTGGGAGCTTGGAATAAAACGCGGCTGCTGCTCCAACATTAAGCTGTTGTTTGATTCTGTGGAAGGGCAAGGGGAGGTAACAAGCCGCTTTAATGCCAGAATGGGTTTTACATTTGAGTTGAGCAGTAAAACAAAACTGCTACATGAAATACCTGCAGTTAAAAGAAAGAAAAATGCACCGAGGCAGCCGCTGTCACCCGGATTAATTTATAATCATAATTATGACTAATTTATAGCTGGATGCCACCTCTCCAGTTAGTCTGCAGGTACAGCAGAGGCAGATAAAACCCATTTTATTGCCTTAATATTCATTTCATACACACTCCTAAATAGACTCTTATTCTCAGCCTTCACATTTCATCCTCTTTTCCTCCCAAATGAAAAGAGCTCTCGGGCATTTCATCTTGAGACAGCCTGCACCTTGTCTGCTCAGCTAATATAGTCAGCAGGAAATCTGAAAGGCTTCTGACAATGCAGCGATCAGAGCATGCTTGGTGCAGGCTGGGGTGGATTTCCTCTTTTGACTTCAACTTGGATGACAAAGAACAGGCATCGCTTAATCTGTCAGCCAACTTGAGATACAGTTAAAACTATAAATCCCTTCCTGATCCTCGCCTGGCAGGATATTTTGACATTACATTCAGATTTCCGAAAAGGCCAGCTCATGGGATATAAAGATGATGGGCAGCAAGAGGAGCTCGACCAGGGATAAACACGTCACTTCCCGCTGAGCTTTTTTTTCAATTCATTTATCCCTGTGTTTCTCTGTTTACATCCTTTGTACACAGAAACTTTATTTTCCAGTGGCATAAGTCACCTAATCTTTTGTGTTCTGCCTTCATTGCTGTGCTTTGGCCTGTTTTACACTCTGATGTGCTTTCAGAAAGATTTCGTCTAATCTCCAAACGCTTCTCACACTTTAAAAAGAAAAATCAATCAAAAAGAGTTTAGCAACAAAGGCTATCTATACTAGTGTACTGGATCACATTTCAGAAAAAGCTGATCTGGTGAAAACCTTTCAGAAAGCTATGGCTAAAAAGTTAATACCAAAGTAATCATGATGAGCAGTTACTAGCATATTTGGAAATGCTTGGAAAAATTCCAATCCCTAACTTATATGTCTCAGTTAATGCCTAATTATTTACTCCTCATTGATTTTGAAAGAATGTTTTATTTTTGTTGAGTTCTGCTTCCTATATCTTATCACGTCTAGATAATATCACGGTGTATAAATACAGCTGTAAAATGAATATAAACTAGTTGGACAAAATTGATAGTTGAAGTTTCTTTTCTTATTAATAAACCATAACATGGAGCTAACTGTTAAATGTCCTAGGCTTCAATTGCACATGTATGCATTTAATAATCTTCATAACATCATATTGTATAACATGGAACTGAAGATTTCTAGTCAGGTTTCCAAAACTAACAAAAACGGACAAAAAAAATGCCCCCAAATTGCATTTAAATGTGCTTGTATTGGAATTAACAGTGTAATGATTTTCCTCTTGTTCAGCTGTGGTTGTTTATCATGTACAGCATTGGCAAATGTGGATTTTAGCTGCTTTCAATATAACATAGATGGAAGGTGTAAAATTCAAAAGTAGGAGGATTTGGAAAAAAGATAATAATTTTAACATTCAGAATCAAATTAACCTTAAAAACCCTCAAAGTGATAAGATTAAGTTGTTCAAGCGTTAACGTGTTGACTGCAAAGGCTTAAAATCAATCATTATAGTGGTTTTCTGTGGTATTTTGTTTTTAATTTCGGTTCAATTTAACATAAAAGGATGGGATTTACGACCAGTATGTTTTTTGGTTGCTTTTTTTGTTTGTTTGTTTTATCCAAAAAGACAACTGAGACACAATCAACCCACAATGCGCTTCAGACCTGTGTAAATCCAAATACTACCTTATACTACCAGTCCTAAACTACCTAGTACGAGTGCAACGGCCAACTAACTGCAGAGCTGTGGAGGGGAAAGAAGGTGAGAAGAGAGAGAGGAGGAAACAAGTGTTGTTGTTTCTGACTGTGTGACAGGAGCTAAAAGTATATTATTAAAAATGCTAGTATCTAAATCACAAAATGAAATGTATTTTTATTAACGTTTCTGTAAATGTACTGTTTATTCCCTTTTGAATGAACACAACCTTTGTAGGAGGCAGACTCATTTGGAGAGGGAAAGAAAAATCCTGCATGTTTTAATCATGTGCTCGAGAGCTCAGACTAAATTTAGCACAAAACTGTCAAGGACCTCAAGCAGACACATGTGGTAATGTGCTTCCATATCTTTGCTGAGACTGTCAGCAGCGCTGCTTCTAAAAAGAGCCAGCCTGCTCTCCTCTGACCTCCAGACACTCCGTGTGCCTGTAGGTGGCCATTGTTGTTGCTGCTGCTATTGGACCTCTTTGACTAAAGTGCTCCTTTTGGGCCAAGTGTCACACGTACTTGAAACCATAAGTGCTCACTTTGTCACAAACATGGGGAAAACATTGTGAATGAGATTCACTCTGAGATATAGTGTGAGACTAGGACCTTGCTGCCTCCTTCTGGTTTTTAGCGTTCCATCGGACAATGGCGGCAAAAGGCCACAAGGACTAAAAGAGCTCTGGCTTTCTTCCCTTTTCAGCAAACCTTTGTTAGGGACTGAACAATGAATACTTATAAAACAAAGATGCAGAATTAAACACATTATTTGAGTTCACCTGAGCATACTCAAAATGAAAATGGCAGTTACATTTGAAAAACAATAAGGTTGGAGCCTGGGAGATCAAGATTCACACTGCAACATCATTTACCAAGCTGAAACTGAAGAATATTTGCTGTATTTGGCTTTGGACATCTTGTCACCGATGTATGTAGATACCTTGAATCTCTTTAAATAGCCTGTTTGGTCCAAAGCCTGGTGTAAATGGTGACATTTTAAGTTTATTTAAACCAAAAAATTCAAATTATGGCATTTAATAATCAGAGAGTTAAATTGACTGTAGCCGTGCTGTACTCTCCAGTCATTTGTGCCTTCAATGTCAGTGTTTTTACTCCAAAGGAAAGTATAAATGTAATGAAAAGGCAATTTCTGGGCTGATGGAATGATTGAATCATTAAAGAAAACCCATAAAAAAAACCATAAACCCATAAACCCATTTTCTGTTATAGAGACAGAAAAAAGAAAGGAGATGTAAAAGACAGTCAAGTGGCTTACCGTCCTCTGTTGGGACATAGATGTTTAGGTAAAGGCAGTCCTCGCTCTGCTCCTGCACGTACGTTACCACTGTATCCAAGTTGGCAGTGAACCACACAGGGAGCATGTCGTTCAGCAAAAAGCGATCCTCCAAGAACTGAGGACACACCGAAGGAAACTGAGTAGCATTCCTGATGCCCGGCCAGGACATCGGTGGCTCCGGTGGCTGGAACCTCCGCTCTCCAGTTGGGGCCAGTGCGTATGGAATCCCCAAATATTGCTCCACTGGGCCCAATATCTCATTGGGCAACGTAACCTTCACTCCTCGTATTTTCCCATAATTAGTGGTGATGACAGGGTGTTGCTGGGCCTGAACAGCAGCCGCACAAAGGGACACCGCTCCAATCCAGAACAGGAATTTGGCCTTCGCCATGGAGCCGCACATCCATAACGGGCCTCCAAAAGCCAGCATCCTCCTCCTGTGCTGAACCTGCGTCTGGTTACAGTCCAGCCTTTTGCCTCCCTTGAGATCCTCTACGTTCCTCTTCAGGCTGTGAGCTGACAGAAAGAGCCTTGATCAGAAAAAGGTATCTTCCCAGAGCTCCCCATTCTGAGAGCCTGAACAGACACAGGCAGCTTTTGGAGAAGCGCTGTCCGAAAATGTCTGATGGGATACTGGGTCAGGTAACCTGAAAAAGCACAGAAAGGGGATCTGTTACAGTCTTGATGCATAACTTATAAGGGACTGGCCTATTTACATCAAGTCCATCCAGGAGCTATTTCTTCACTCTCACTTTATTTCACCGCCTGAGATCAAAGAACATTTTTGGATTACTTTTTTGTATTTTTAATCTTGAGTGCTTTGGTGGAGCGGAAGCTCACGCCTCACAGCTTCAGTCTAAAAATGTTGATTAATTACCCTCTTACTCAAGTAATGCAATTCAAATTCATAATTAAAAGCTTGCGCTGGCCAGCACTGACCCCTTTCTGAAATCAAATATAAATGACAACGCCACATGAATAAATCAGGGCAATTCCGTTAACCTGGTCAAAGAACATGCCAATCTTTCCAAGCCGAATATCCATGTGTAACAAGTGACATTCAAGGTATAAAAGGAGCAACATAAATAACTTACCAAGTAAACAGTTAAGTAGAAAATTATAGATTTTGTATGTAGACTAATATTGTTTTATTATCCTCATAAATTATTAAGTATCTGGATGGGATGAATCCTATCCCAGCGGTCTTCAGGTGAGAGGCAGGCAACACCCTAGACAAGTCACCACCTCTTTGCAGGGCTAACATATAGACCCAAACAACCCTTCACCCTCAAGGTCAATTCCGAGGAGCCAATTCACCTATTCTTGGTGTTTGCTTTGCTACCATGTACAGTGTGACCCTAGACCACTTTCCCTACTGCAGCCGGTTTTCCATGTGTTTGACCAAGCTTGCTTTATTTCTGGAAAATGGTGACTTTCCCAGAGAGACAAGCAGTTCAGCAACAAGCGAGCTATAGGTTGAGCCATTTCTTTTGGCACAACGTGAGCCTAAATCATTAAGAATGTGTATGTGCTGATGCATAATAGCAATGTTATGGTCCAAAACATTTACATACAGTTTAAATGGGTCTTTATGCATCATCATTGTTAAAGTATTTTTCATATGCATTAAGAAAGAGGACATATTTAATGAGTGGACGCGTACCTACAGTCATCATATCTGAAATGTGGAACCAACATGACATATGAAGCAGTGTTGGATTAGTTGGCCAACTAGTTGGAGGCCTTTAAATTAAGATGACATTTTCTGGACATTTTCATGAGAGATGCGAAAATACTGAGAGGATGGATCCTCACAGCATAGATTAAATACATTACTCCACTGGTGGCTACAGCTCTTCAACATCTGTGCTCAGGTGGAATGTTCATGAAGACCAGGTAACATCATAGCTCTCTAACGCAGACAGCAGCCACTCAGAGTTCAATTGATTGACCTTTGGCATGTTTTTTCGCCAAGCTCCAGGTTACATCTACCGGAAGTGCCGTTGGGTATAAACTCCTTCACTGAGATCATATCTATATGGTGTGTCAGATGATAGAAATCATGGAAAAAGCACGGCACGCAGCTTTTTCAACACCTGCTTATGAAAGGATGCTGAGCCAAGATCATTGTATCGAACTAACTGAGGTCTTGCAGCCTCCTTCTGTCACCAACAGGTTCAACGTCGAGAAATGAGGTCAGGCATCGTAGAACCAGAATCACATCTCCACAGCTGCTGGTTCTGAGAAGAACACTGACAGCTTCACTTCAATACCTCTACAGCCATTAGCATGAATCCAGACAAGCTTGAGAGTAGTTTTCAGACTCCATCAACTTGGAACACAAGGAAACATAGAGAGAGTTCTGGCTGCAGACTACCAGCTTGGGGCCACTTCCAGTGCAGGTTCCACTTTCAGAACATCTCCAATGACAGGTCTGTGTTTCCTCTAAAGGCTTCCAATATTTACACAATTTGACTGTCGTTGCTATTGGCTTTGGCGATTCCATAAATTTATCGACCGCCGTCTGGAACTTTTCTCATTTGTTTATCAATGTGTTTGACGACCTACCGCTGTCACAGTTAGTGAGTGACTGTTGATTAATTAAATCAGCGACGAAGCCGCTTCCTCCTCTACATGATTTTATTTTAAATTGCTTCCATGCACTCATACTTCATTTTTGTGGGGTTTGAGACTGGGTTGGAGACCATTTCCACAAATAGTGGTAACCTTAGCTCAGGGATGCCCAAGCCTGGCCTAAGGCTTGTAATCAAGGATATTCTGTCCTTGGGCAGAAAAAATGGGTCCCAAGTAAAAGCAGTTGTGTACTGCAGGGCAAATAAACATTTAATCATGAATGCTCATTATGTATTTTAACCTGTTTATCATTTTGAAAGTAGGCTAATGTAGCTAATATTGACACTTACAGCCTGTGTTGCCTTCATAATAAGGCTTATATAAGGCTTTTAATGTTTTTTGCGGCTCCATGCAGATTTGTTTTTTTGGTCAAATATGGCTCTTTCAACATTTTGGGTTGCCGACCCCTGATCTAGACCTACAAGGCCCACAAAGGTTTTCTGCTCTCCTCAGGTTTTCCAAAGAAATCTAAGATCCACTTTAAGTGTTATACTTTCTATCGATTGTTTTGTAGATGTGTTGTGCATGCACCATTGCAGTTGTCTTCATTTGCTTGTTTGTTCTCTCATGTTTTAACTGCTTTAGCTCTTTCACGGCGAGGGTACACAAAGGGCGACAGCAGGGTATACCCCTGGATGAGTCGCCAGTTCATCACAGGGCTCTATATGAGCATTTGTGGTTTGGTACCTTCCTCAGGGCTACCTGGGCATCACAGTCAATCAATCAATCAATCTTTATTTATATAACGTCTGTTACAATCAAAATTGTTTCTAGGAGCTTTCCAGAATCCCAGGGCCTGACCCCCTACAAGCAACAGTGGCAAGGAAATACTGCCCTTTAACATGAAGAAACCTTGTGCAGGACCAGGCACATGTAGGGGGACCTCCTGCTGATTGTAGGGGGAGAGAGGAGAAGGGGGAGGAGAGAATAGATAGAGCATAGAAATACATTATTTATAAACTGCTGGTAGAGTTGAGTGGGTCAGATAGGGGATCTGTTACAATCTTGATGCAGGTTTTCTGGCATCAACCCCTACTGCAACTTCCATGTTTTATCGAACCAAGAACCCGTCGCTTTGCAGCTTGGTTCCCAACAGACTGAGCTACAACTGCCCCTTTGCTTGTTTGTTGTGACTTTTCGTGGTTTCACACAGCAATAATAAGAAAAGGTTGCGACACAGGACGACTTTGAATCTCCAGATGTTTCAGTCTGACACAATCAAATGGAGACCTTCCAGGGTTGGTTGAAAAAAGAAAGGAAGGAACATCATACAACCCACAGTGCTTTGCAACCAAACACCAATATCACATCCATGTTATCAAAGTTTAACCACAGCTAAAGAAATACGTGTTTATTAATTCATCTCTCCCCACCACATATAACTTTCTACAACAGTTACCCTGGAGCCAGGGTTACACTTCCATGTGCAAATTATCCAAACCAATTGCCAATCACATTTCCCTGCAAGGTATCACACAGACAGTTTATTCTTCGAATGGGAATACCATTGCAGAACAGCAGATGCAACTTCATCCAAAATGTGATGATGACTTTATTCTACAAATACCATGATGGAAAAGAAGCGCCTCTGCAGCTTACAGCAAGGGAGTCACTACCACATTCTAACTCCATTTGTTAAAACTTATTTCCTTTTCCATTTATCATGTGTCGATAATCTTTATTTTTGCTACTGTTGTGCTTTGCAGAACAAAATTTAAAAGGTGACGACAACAGACAAATATTGATGAGTAACATTTAAAGTTAGAAGTCACACAGTTGTCATAACAAGTTCTAATTTGGTCCGCTTACTTGGCAGTTTGTTAGGCTGGTAGACTAATTTCTGTGCTACCTCCTGGATTAGAGCGGATTGCAGCTACACCAAAGACCTTGTCCAATTAGTAGTTTGCGAAGGGTGCGGAAAAAACTTGCAGTCATAAAAATCACCACTAACTATTCTATTATACTCATCCTAAATCAAGAAATGTGTTAAATCTTGACACATTACACAGGTAAAAATCAAATTCACATTAGGTCACATGCCTCAAAATGCCTGTAATAAAATGCATACATTAAATTTGACACACCTCAAGCTGAATGCAAAGCAAAATTGGTGGTTTCCCTTGGTGGTAGTGCACGGCAGAACATTATTTCCAGTCTTAATAGTTATGGCAGGTAATGTGTGTGAATATCAATGAGAATGCATTCTGCCATTTGCATTTCAATCATGATAGAAATGATCCTGTCAGTGTGTGACACCCCTTTATTTGGCACCATAAAATGTCAGAGACACTTTGAGTCATCACAGGTGATAATTAGCTACACAAACATATATGTCATGATGTATTTGTGCACTTTGAAGCCTGTGTCTGGATTGAAAGGTTTAATTCAAGCCTTTGTATTCCCCACAGCCTCATATGATCAAATCTAAATACAGACTGTATTATGATACTGGGATGATATAACATGATGACGCAGATTCACATTTTGGTTGAATTAAATGTAATCTAGGTTTTATAATGCAAATGTAATTATGTGCATTACTGCACATATCAGCCTGGCATAATAACAATAAACTGCCATATTTTCTTTTGTGTAGCCAAAGTTTGAATCATAATCTGAATCTTGATGGGTTCCAATTTAAAATACTGTGCAATTTTCTACAGTGCATCATTTTCAGAAGTACAGAGTATAATTAAACCAAAATGGAAGCCCAAGCTAAAGTACACTGTTTAAGATGTATGGGGTGCCTGTCTAGAAAGCAACAAAATACAAAAGGCAGACAGCCGTGAACTCTATAGGGATGGAAGTAATCAAGTTTGAGGATTTAATAAGGAAAAAAGCAAATCATTGTGTAATCATAGAGGTTATATAATACATTATGACAGCAGTTGAATGCATCAGTATGCTGACAAAGGGCTTCCAAACCTTTCTCCCACACACTTTCCTGATGCTGGAATTCCACCATTCAGTAAGATTCCCATGTGTCAAAGATGGGATTGAAAATAGGTGGAATAGTATTAAATTAACAGGAGACCACTTCTCCTCTAAGCAACTAGGTCTGTCTGTTACCATGAGAACAACCAAGAGCAAAATGTCTTTCAGGAAAAGCAATAAACAACATTAATTTTGAGAATTCAACTTTTTTTTATGAAGGTAACAATTGTCACTGTGTTACCAAGGATGAACATTCTTATATAGAAGAACCCCTTCTTCTCTTTACATGAATGAAGTTTTCACTAAAGCTTTAAACTAATTCTAATGGCAAAGTTTTAAGGTCAAAGTGTAAAATATTAAGCTGCAAGTTCTGGAATCTGAAAATGATTTTTATTTTTTACTTTACTCACTTTAATAACAGGAAGATAAAGCAGCCGGCTATAGAGCTGATTAAAAATTTGAAATTTAAGGTTTTGGTTGACATGCAACAAAACTACAGTATATCAAAAAATATAGATCAACATCCCAAAAATGACACAAACGGAAGTGTCGCCATATCCAACTCTTACTGCTGCTACATGGGGTCCAATTTTTGCTAAACTGAAATCAAATCAGCATCATGAGTGGAAATGTCATTGGTCTTGGAGAAACGCAGGTAAAGGTAAAGATCATTCAGTTGAGTTCTGTTTAATTCATTATGTATTCATTCTGTAACTACATACTACATGCATATTTATACCATAACACAATTTTAAGAAAATTTAAAAAATTCCCATATCTGTCCATTTCCACTCACTTTATTTAAATCATCAGGACCAAAATACTTGCAAGGACGGAAGAGCTACAAGAAACTTTTAGTATTATATTATAAATTTTGGATTGCTGTTATCCCATGATAAAAGTGAACAGGCTTTAGGTTATTCTGGGTAAGCATTGACTTTGTTTTCAATTTAGACTCAAAGACAGGCTTAGATTGGAAATACTTTATAAATGGATTTCTTATCATTAAACAAACCAAAGATGAACCATTTTACAGCCAACATCATGTGCTCACATGGGCCTTGACCACAGATTAGTCTGTGTGTGTGTGTGTGTGTGCGTGCGTGCGTGCGTGCGTGCGTGTCAAATCAAATCAAATCAAATCAATCTTTATTTATATAGCGTCTTATACAATCAAAATTGTTTCAAGGCGCTTTCCAGAATCCCAGGGCCTAACCCCAGACAAGCAACAGTGGCAAGGAAAAACTCCCCTTTAACAGGAAGAAACCTTGAGCAGGACCAGGCTCATGTAGGGGGACCCTCCTCCTGATGGGGGGGGGGGGGGGGGGGGGGTAAAGAGAGAGGAGAGGACGGGAGAGGAGAAGGCGTGTGTGTGTGTGTGTGTGTGTGTTTCTAGTTGTTATTTACTTTGACCAGCTCTCGCCCACTAACATTCCTTAAAGAATCTGCCACTGAAATCTTGTAAATACCATTCTAAATTGTGAACTTTAAAAAGATCACCTGACCAGCTGGGTATAAATATGAGCTTCCAAATTATTATTGCTTTCTTAGAATGTTCCCTCAGCCCGTTCCCACCAAACCTTTGAAAAAACTAGATTAATACAGCGTTGTCTGTGGTGTTGCTAATAAAACTTCCCATTCCCTCCTTCCAAACTTCCATGTACGGTCCTGTTGAGTGTTCTTTATGTTACTAAATATTTTCAGAACTTTTAGATTTATCGATTAAAACAAATAACAAACAACGCAAACCTGTTTTGTCATCATCAGGTATCAGCCCAGTCATCATATTTCCATTCAAGGTTCATCACTCTACCATTCCCCTGCAATTTAGTCCAAATATTCCAAACAGACTTTTTGGTTGAGTTGATATGAAAATTCATATTTTACAGCAATAACTGCCACATATAAACATCTGCAAATTTTTCAATCTAGGACCCCTTTCCGATATCAGCACCACAAAGATTCTGCTTCTGGTGCTGGCCTCAATTTTATGTTGTTGGGATTTATTTAATCATGAGCCACTTCTTTCCATTTTTAGATAATATGTGTAGAAACATTGCAGTTAATTGATTTTGTTCCTCCTTCTTCGCGCAGCATTCCCAAAAGGCAGCAGAATCCTGGAGGGGACTAATTATCTATCAAATTCTCTGAAGGGGGGCTAAAGCCTATCCCAAGTGGCAGAGTAGCGGTCCGCTATAAATAAACAGCTAAATCATCAGAAAGCAGACATTTGAGCATGTCAGAGTTACCAGGAAGAACTGTTGTGCACCGTTGGGCAGGGAGTCCGGAAAAATGCAGAAAAATTGCACAAACCCAAACACAACATGCACCTTGTACCTGCTGTGCGGCGACAATGGAACACTGCAACACCGTGCGACAATGATGTAATAATGAGCGCGTGTAAAGGTCAATAAACAACAGGACGTCAAACTGAGAGCTGATCTGTCTTTTGCACCTCCTGGAGCTCCACTTACACTGAATGTATCAGAAACAAAACTACACGGCTCCCGCCGTTGTACCTGTTGGTGCAACATGCTTGTTTGCATAAGGAAAACTATGGCTAAGCAGTGACAAAAGGAAAAAAAAATATTTCCTGTATTTGCCTGGCATGCTCCCAGGATGTTTTTTTTTAAAACATGTAGGACTGGATTATAGTGTGCAAAAGGAAAATTTTGATTTTAAATGGCATTAGCACATTTTTCATCCACATTTAAACTGCACATCACAGAGGAGGGGTGATTGAAAGGGGATAACCTGGAATATGCACCAGAGCGTTTATTTTTGGGTGCAAACACGCAGGTTCATCAAGGCTGGACGGTTCCAGTATGAGAAAAAGATGGCTCCTTAAGGATGAGCCAGAGGATTTTTTCTTTTCCTTTGTTTCGGGACTGATTTCTGCCCGCACATTTAACAGTTTTTCTAAGGATGTTGACCGACACTTTCCACTTTAACACACGCTGTACTCCCATGGGAGCCAGACTTGCTCAATAGGCCACTCGGAAAATAATAATTTAATCTAGAAGCAGACGTGACATCCCACTCACTCACACACACACACACACACACACACAAGGTCATCCCGTGTTACACTAGCGGCCCTAAGCATGAAGCAGCATGCCATCAAATGAACAAGCAAAAAAGGCATTGGCCACACACGGACACACACATCTTCCGTTTTCAAAAAAATACCCAGATAACAACACCACCACCTTGTGGCTGCTTGGGAAGATGTGCGCACAGAGAAGAAGAAGAAGAAGGGGAGGAGAGGATGATGCTTCTGCAACTCGTTGAGGGGTTAAAAAAACCCAACTAGAACTAAAAGTGTGAAAATGATGTAAAAGCTCTTCGATCTTCAAACAGTGTATTCTCATCCCGCAAACCTTAGAGTAACCGTTAACTTTCAACTTGAGCTTTCAGCGAAAAAATAAATAAAGTAAAACACAATAGATCACCTGTCTGCGCGCAATCATTACGCGCAACGCAGCATTCCGAACTGCGCGATTTCTCACATTCGCCGCTGATTGTTGCAACACGAATTTCTCAACATGTACGGGCGCAAGAAAGAGCCGCGGTTGCGTTCCTCTGTTCTCATTGTCACCGAGGGCTGTTCTGTCGAAAATTGCCAGTGATCCAGTTGACTTTAACAGTAAGCGGAACGCGTCCGTGCGGTCCGGCCATGCGTATGAGCAGGAGGTCAGCGCCAGAACATGCGCTGCTACTGACGTCTGTCTCTGAATTCCGTTTATTTTCTTTAGAGGAGGAAAGCTGTAAACCCCAGCATCACTTACCTCTGCCTCTGTGGAGTCCTCACTCTTTTTCGTGATGTGAAGTCCCGAGTTCTGATACGCGCCACATGTAGAAAAAAAGGGGGAAGCAATAAAGTCCACGTCCAGCCGCTGCAAATCCAAAGTCAGAAGCGCAGTCCCGACACAAGCCAGCCCAACTGTAAGTGTCGGAGCCAGTGTGTGCGTGCGTGTGTGGATGTGTGTGCGGTGGGAGAAAACAGAGATGCGGCTTTATCAGCACATGAGATGTTTCAGTGAGTCATTGCAGAGGCTCTGGAAACGGTGCTGAATCTAATTGCTCTCATACAGCGAGTGTTTTCCGAGGACAAGATTAGTGATAGAGAAACCTCTCTCCCCCCCTCTCTCTCTCCCCTCTCTCTCGCTCTCTCTCTCTCTCTCTCTCTCTCTCTCTGTCTAGCTTGCTATTGGACTGAAATTTACTAAGCCTGCAGCCAATAGATTACCGCATTCTCTCCATCACCGTTAACCAGACGTTAGGTTGTGGGGGCCCGAACATAGAGCTCGGAATCCTGAGCCAGTGGCAGCTGGTTTGGTTTTATTGTCAGAAATGGGCCCCTACTACCTGGAAAAAGTTATTCTTTAAAAAAACATTCACATAGTTCACTTACAAACAAGTCTGGCCTCCGCATGCTGCACCATTGCCAACTTTACAGCTCCAACCCCCCTAAGGCCTACACAGTTCTCCCACAAAATCAGATATCCAGAACTCATGATGATGTCTTTATTACTGGGGGGAAAAACATATTTCCTGTTTTCCAAGCACAGGCATCAATGATCTATTCAATTCACTATAAGTCTTAAAAACCTCAGATTTTGCCAGCTGATGGACTGATGATCTGTTCTACCTTTCAGCAGGTGACCCCTGGGTTGGCCTCCATCATACCTCAAACCGTGACTTAAACTGTTTGCAGAATTTAGAGGCATCTGTTACAATCAAGATCATCTCTAGGTGCTTTACAGAAACCCAGACTGTGACCCTGAACAAGAAACAGTGGCAGTCCCTTTTAACAGGAAGAAACTTTGAGCAGGACCAGGCTTATATGCTGGGCCCCCACTGGGTCAATGGGGGCCAGAGGTCATTATTAGCTGCAGGTAGTTACAGAGAGAGAGAAGCACAACTCTATCTGATAAAGGGTGTTAATTCCATCAAAATCAAAGGAAATAAATGGTTACATGGTGAATTAGTGACCTGGTTGTGTTTTGATCCATGCAGGGCAGTGCTAATAGTGGAAGAACTGAACCAGTTCTGTACGGTCTGTGCTGACATGTTACAGTATTTTCATTAAAGAACAACCCTTTAAATGTCTCTTTACTGCAACAACAAACACCAGCTCCATCACTGGGACAAGACAAAAGGGAATTGCTTTGTTCCCTGTTTTAGATGTTCAAAACCTCACAAGTACGTCATTATTTATTTCCTATATACAGCATTTGAAGCAACTAAATCTCTAAAGTATAGTTTTGTCCTCAGCTGGGCAAAATGTATAAATCAATAACAACTAAGCATAGATCGTATTGTTTATTTAAACAAGTTATTAAGCTTTTGAAAGTTTTGAAAGTACCCAGATTTTAGAGACATTCAAAGACTTTTTTCCTTCTCCCACAAGAAACACCATGACATAACTTGACACAAATATGTGAAGTAATAAATATTAAAAGTGACATTTTAAAACACCTTTTCCCTACATGTAAATGAATTCTAATCTCTCTGGATGCTGCACAGGTGGCAGACACATTCCAACAAGGATGACAAGCTTCTTATACCTGAAACACACTCAGCATTTGAGAACAATTTACCCATTTAATTCATTCCAGTATTCTGACTATTATGGCTGTGACTTTGCAAAGGAGTTCCATAGTACAAGTTTCCTCATTACTCAAACAGTAATCGTCAGGCACATCCCTAAGGCTAGATGGGCAGCCAAGTGAATCTCCCCGGTGATTGTGGCTTAGCCGAAAGTAGAATTAGAAGTGCTCATGGCCCGAACATAGCTTATTCGTTAGGCAGTGAAATCGACAATAGAGTTTAATTTAAGAACTTGTGAACCCAGTACTTTAGCTTCAATGGCTCTTTTCACCCAATCATCTAAAACCAAATCATCTGCATTTGCTTGAGTATATTTTATTTCATTTTGTCAATCTTCTGCACACGCAGCCCCATGCCACAGGTGTAAAATAAACAGCTCCAGGCCATCAGCTGTCTACTTTTACTCCGCTGTGTTGAACTGTTCCCCAACAAATTTTTGACTATTTTCCCTGAAAGGCACATGAAGTAAAAATATCGGTGTCCTGATGCTTTCAGACATTTGGAGAATCTGCAGCCTTTGGGCTCTGTTTTTTGGAAGCTTTGTCCAACATTCACACAAGCATTTCAATTAGAGGAGGTTCGGGGTGAAAATTCACTTCATTAGGAGCTTTTTTTATTCATTTAAAGAAAATCCCAAGTTAAATGTCTTTATAATTTTTTCTCTCTGCTATTACTTTTTTAGAGTAAGTTTCATTTACCATAGAAAAATCTGCACTGTAATTATACAAAATTTGTTTCATTAAAAAGGTTCAGGTTCATCTATCACTGTATTTTACGATCAGATTTAATCTCAACTAAAAACTGATGACAATTCCTTGCAATGGTTTTAAATTTAGATAATAATAACAACAACAACAACAATAACAACAACAACAATAATAATAATAATAATAAATGGCTGGGAAAGGATCCCAACATGCCTAAATGTCAGTAGAGTTCCCAGTCATATCAAGGTAAACACCAGTCAATGCGCTCTAAATCATGATTCTGGGCTAGTGTTAGGGTTGTTTTGTGACTAGGACCTGCGGCACCGCTGAAATGATGTAGCCTGAGAATGAAGACAAGAGGGGTTCTGGGCAGAGCAGGAGGCAGGCCTCTCTTTGATATCGCCTCCATTTATTCCCTCTTGCATCATCCCAACCCTCAGCAGTTGGGGGTATCCTTCATGTCTCTGAAGTGCATATCAGCTTCTGTCAGCATCATTTCCCTGACTTTCATGAGACTTACGGGCGGACGTCACTGCTGTCTGGGCTAAGCCAAATCACATATTTGGCAGAATAACGCATCAGCAACCTGTATACTATGGAACACTGGGTATGATGCATGTGACCTTTCTCAGCCTGCATTAATGTGGATGCTGGATGAAAGAACAGTCAGTTACAATTTCCTTACACCAAAGAACACTGAGTGGGGATTTCTGTTGGAGTTGAAGTTTGTCAAATATGGTTAAATTATTGGAAATATATATTCTGTTTAAGCATATCATAAATGTGTAATATACCTTGTGAGTTTATGTCACCTAAGGTGCTTTTAAGGTTTAATTAGAAGCCATAATTAAGAACGGTAGTATGACATCACGTATCCTCAAGGTGGAACAGAGTCGGATGACCAGGAGGTGGACCATCCAATTTCCGGAGCGGAAGTTGCCGAGGTACTGAAACAGCTGCCCGGCAGTGGAGCTCCGGGAGTGGATGAGTGGATTGACACGCTTCTGCAACATTGCGTGGACATCGGGGGCAGTGCCCTTGGACTGGCAGACCGGGGTGGTGGTCCCTATTTTTAAGAGGGGGGACCAGAGGGAGTGTTCCAACTATAGGGGGATCACACTCCTCAGCCTCCCTGGGTTAGGGTTAGGGTTATGCCAGGGTGCTGGAAAAGAGGATTAGACTGATAGTTGAACCTCTGATCGAGGAGGAACAATGCGGGTTTCGCCCTGGTCATGGAACCACGGATCACCTTTTTACCCTTGCCGGGGTGCTTGAGGGCAGTTGGGAGTTTGCCCAACCAGTCCACATGTGTTTTGTGGACTTGGAAAAGGCTTATGACCGGGTCCCCAGGAGCACCCTGTTGGGGGTGCTCCGGGAGTATGGGGTGGAAGGTCCCTTGATAAGGGCCGTCCAGTCCCTGTACCAAAGGAGCAGGAGTTTGGTCCGGATAGCCGGTTGTAAGTCGGACTCGTTCCCAGTGAGGGTTGGACTCCGCCAGGGCTGCCTTTTGTCACCGGTTCTGTTCATAACTTTTATGGACAGAATTTCTAGGCGCAGCTGGGGAGTGGAGGGTGTCGAGTTCGGTGGGTGGAAGATTTCGTCGCTGCTTTTTGCGGATGACGTAGTTCTTCTGGCGCCATCGAACAGGGACCTCCAACAAATGCTGGGACGGTTCGCAACCGAGTGTGAAGCGGCAGGGATGCGGATCAGCACCTCCAAGTCAGAGTCCATGGTCCTCGCTCGTAAAAAAAGGTAGAGTGCCTTATATGCTTATAACGTTCTAATCTTATCTGTATTTATTTATTCTGTTTCTATATTTTGTATATGTCACAGCCCCTTTTCCCCAGTTCCCTCCTGTCCCAGTACTTTTCCACTGCCCTGCTCACACCACACCCTCTGATCACCACACCTGCTCTCAGTCACTGATCACACACCTGCCCTCACTCATCAATCAGCTCACCCACCAGTGTATATATTCTCCAGCCTCACACTCACTCAGTGCCAGATTGTTCTTCCGCTTTCATGCGAGACTTTCCAGCGTTGTTTCCCTGCCGGATTACCCGTTATCGACCCTGCCTGTCTTCGTTCTGCCTGCCTTGCCTGCCTTGCCTGTTCCCCGGACTACCTACCTGCTTTCTGCCTCTGACTACGACTTCTGCCTCCGCGTCTCTGGTTCCTGTCTGCTCACCTGGTTTAGACTTCTCCGCCCGGCCCCGACTTCGCTGCCGCTCGTCCCACTCCCCGAGCCTGCAACCCATAGACTTTGTGCGGGCCCAGAGCCTGAAGAACGGACTATTTCCTGTGTTTCCTGGTCTACCTGAGTTCCTGTTTGCCCGTGTGTTAATAAAAGTCATTACTACGGTCCTGCTTTCCAGAGTGCTGCATTTGGGTCCTAACTGCACCCATCACAGTATAGGTTGCTACTACAATTCAATTTCCTCACGGGGATGAATAAAGTACATCTTATTCTTAATCTTAAATAAAGGGCTGATCAGACTAAAAATGTGTAGTGTTAACAGGTAAAATGGAAGATTCTAATCTGATTTGTTTCAATTGGAAATAAATTATCTTCCAATCAAGAGGGGTAGTTTATGCCAATGCATAGGCCTATTCCCAACCGCTTTCGTGAACACTTATTCCGATTGTGGCTTTCTGTTTGGGCAAAACTACCCTGACTGTGCATGTGTGTCCTACTACATCAATGCTGTTGCCAACTTGTGGACTATGTTGCTAAATCTGGCAAATTTACAGAATCTCTTTGGAGCCATTTTTGGTCAAAGGGTGATTTTTCTTTTTATGTTATTGCTGAAAATTTTGGTTGTTTGGAGAATCGTGGAGTTCTGCAGCTACTGTCCTCAATGTGCTGCCCTGAGTCCCTCCCCCATCACAGAGCACTCTCAGGCAGCCAGTCTCACAGGCAGAGCTGCAGTCACAGCAGAGAGGCCCACCACTCTGCCTCCACACACGCAAAGGAATTTTCCCTTCACATTTAAATTATAGTTTATGTTTTGTGTAAATGGATATTTTCCCTGTCAGACAGAAATTAGCCCATTTGATAATGCTGTGCAATATGAGCGAAACAACAGCTCCTAAAACCTGGCACAGGTTTATTCTGAGTGCAGGAGAAAATCAGCAATAAATACTGAGGGAAGATTTTGAGCCACTTCCACGTTTGTTGGAATGTTGACAGCACAGGCAGAGGTACAACTCTTTTTCTGCACTTGTTTTAAGGAAAATAAACCATTGCACATGTAAAAACAATGCTTTTCTAAATCAAGCTTGGTCTATGGTGCACGTCATGATTGGATTATTTGATGTTGTGCCCATGTAAACAACGGACAAAACAACAACGGATTCGGGCTATTTCAAAACCTCAACCCGAGGTTGTCCAACTCTAAGCTGTGAAACTCAGTTACGGGTTTCAAAACAGAGGTAATGACTTAGTTCAATCAACTATGAGTCATGTTACCCTGAGGAAAGCTTCATATTGTGAGATGTGCTAAATTGACTCTGTGAAACCAAAAAGCCTGAGTTTGCTAATTTAGGGTTTTGACTAAACCTGTTTTGTGGAACAGGCTCCTGATTAAGACTTTTTTTTTTTTAAATTGTGCTCACTTAACAAAATATTTCATTTAAAAATTACATTTTATAAAATGTAAATTTCAAGCTACACCTTACAGAGGTATTAACCAATCAGGGTGCTTTCAGAGCAGTTTTTAGGGGTTGGAATATGGAACTTTAGAGTCCACAATCAGCGTACGTAGCTACACCAGACTTCAGTGGTGTGACATCAAAATAAAGCCCAGCGTAAATCAAGCAGGACCGAGCCTGTATGGATGGCTGGACAGTGTGGCCCCGTGCTCCCCTGCAGAATGCAGAGACTGTCAGACCTGCAGACTTACAGAGAGCAAGGGCAAGAATTGTTGGTGCCTAATACTTCACAGAGGACAAGCTCGCCTCTGATGATTCCAACAAAAAGAGGCAGCAACCACATGGTGAGAGAAAGAAATGGGGTGGTGGCAGGGGCAAGAGATATGAAACAGGCAAGGAGGCCTCTCTTCCTCAGTGTTTTAGGCACAGACGATACCTGTTGCCTTCAGGTAGAAAACAGATATATAAAGGCAGTAAAGGGACCATTCAGGCATGACGATGGGATTCTTCTGGAGCAGTCAGCACCGGTGTTACATGAAGATGAGTATGGGGGGTTCAATGAATACTGGCATAAAGTGGTTCCAATTTAAGGCAATAGAACATGGAGAAAAAAGCTTCATTGACTGTTAGTTCCCCTTAATAGTGCATTCCATAACATTTTAGGGTCTCTTTACTGCTCTTTACTGGGTGTTTAATCCCAGTCAGCTTTCTGCAGTTTATTGCAGCTGAGATTCAAGGCATGTTCCCTGCACAATCTAGAGAGGATAAATCTAACTCTAGATAGCAAGCTCATTGAAGAAACAAACACTTGACCCCTCAAATTTAGTTTTACCGTGTATCAAATGATAGTGATCTGCAAAAACAGTCTGTTGTAATGGTAACCCACAAGAATCTAAGGAGACCTTGTGACACCATCTGTCCTAAATGTTGAGAAATATTTATCTGGAAAGTTGGGGGTTAATTTTTACCAAGAAATATCTTTTCTACAAGCAGATCTTGAGTAGAATAATAAAGATTATGTTTATTTCTTGACCTTTCCTGGACATCCAAGTCTGGCTGTCAGGTCTAAAAATATTGCTTTTACAAAATGTTCACGCAAAAAACTAAACTCTCAACGGAATGTGTTCTCACTGCGCAGTGCAGCTCTGCTCCCTTTGTGAGGTCTGTAGGATTGATGGTGATGACTGTCAGAGCTATGTAAGTACATGACATCAAAGCAGCGTGACACAGTATGGAGATGTAGCTCACTAATAAAATCAGTTGCAAAGAATATCATGACAGGAGGAAAGTCTGATGTGCCCATAAATCATTTATCGCACTCAAATACGTATGGAAGTGAATTCTGTCTGTGTCCAATCTTCGCTGAGTGCCACAAACCTTTGTGATCAAACCAGAAAACAGAGCATTGTTGCTAAAAGATGATGTCTGCCAAACAATTGTCCAGCTGTTTAGTGTGTTTAGCTCCAGTTAACTGATGCCCCAAACTGCTACCCTACAGTACAGACTTCTTATTTGTTAGTTTTGTCTAATGGATGCTGTAATGCTGTAAACTACATCAACCAACCACCTTGAGCACCTTAACTGGCATTATCACGAAGCCTTTACATTGACATAGGTTGGAACTAAAACCGTCCCCAGTTGCTGTGGGTCTAAAGAGTTAACACTTCATTTACAACAGATAATGGCATAAATTATTAAAAACGTTTTTTTGGGTTTTTTTTACCCATAGTCCATAAGAATCCATGTAAACAGTACTGTAATATAGTAAGACTGTAACACTTCGTCTGCACTAAAGACACTTGGGGTCTACTTGGCGGGTTGTGATCACTGAATTGGAACCTTTCTTAGGTGGCGATTAATTCAGCAGAACACAAGAACTGAGAAAAGTCCTGGGATTTTCAGGTGAACCTGGCAGTACAAAAAACCCTGCTGGATTGTGGGTAGCATGGGGCTGACTCGCTGACCTCTGCCCTACAGAACCAATTCTAAACATCCTGGTGTGGAGGGCACACATGTGACAGGGCCATGGAGGTTTAGGAGTGTGCACAGCAGTGTTCCTTTGTGGACTGTTGGGATACAACAGTCGTATTGATATATCAGGACTGGCACCTACACCAAAAAAATGTACATTTAAAAGGTATCTTTTCAACCCAGTGTCCAATGAATGTTGATTGATGTCGCCAGATTAATAAAACTGTTGTAGCATGGCATTGCAGTTTTTCTGTAAACTTGGGGTCTCCAATCAATATGATATGTCATATTAACTCTAGGTGAGAGTGTGAGAGTGAGTATGTTTGTGTTCTTGTACTTGTTACATACTGAGTACCGAAATATGCAATCTATTTGCAAAGTGAGGACATTTTTGGGAAGGAAGGACATTTAGGCTGGTCCTCACAACTAAGGGTTAAGGCATGGTTTTAAGATTAAGGAAAGAATTAGGCTTATTTTCGCATTAGTGTGTGTGTGTGTGTGTGTGTGTGTGTGTGTGTGCGTGTGTGTGTGTGTGTGTGTGTGTGTGATGGACCTGTATTCCTGCCTCTCAGGCTTCAGCACCCCCATGACACTGATTACAAATAGGCAGTGGCAGATAATGGATGATAGGTTTTAGTGCACAAAGGCTTGTAGAAGTGAGCTTCATGAATTCATTGTAGTCTGAGATTTATTACCACAACATTTCACAGTAGCTGAAGTTCACCATGATCAAAGTTTTTGTTGGATCCAGAGTCCAAAATTTATCAAAGTCTGCCCAAAGTTGAGCAAAGTGTCCTTCTTCCAATTTTGTTAATACAATATACACACACACACACACACACACACACACACACACTCATCAGCCACACCAGGTTGTATTTGAAGTGAAGCTTGACATTGTGAAATTGATCGTAGTCAACAATAAGCATGGAATTTTGCTATTTTTAAATGTATAATCCATCCCCGCTTTGAAACACAAAGACTCTCCCTTTTCTGTCAAACAGCCAATTTGGAGGTAATACGTTCTGGTAAAAAGTAAGACAGGCAAGATGAAAATCGGTTCTGATGCTAACTTTCGCTTTCATCATAACTTGAGAAAGGTCAGTGTTGACGCCGCTTTTCTGCAAATGTATTATTCCTCTTTCATCGAGTCTCTTTGTTGGCTTCGAATCTCCTGTGGTTGAACACAAAAGCGGACGGGTGTATCTGGATAAATCTGAAAGAAAATGGCTGGCCTCAGGCTTGATCAAAAAGAACCCTCCTCTCCCCCGGGCACCAACTACTTCCAACCAACAGGAGAATCTCTGAAATCTAGTGTAAAACAAACCAAATAAAATTCTCATTTGTCCCGTGTTTCGTTTCAATCCTAAATAATAATGGAGAATGGACAGGAGGATGAATACAGGGACCTTGTGGAGAGTTTTGTCAGGTGGAGCAGGGAGAACCTTCTGCAGCTCAACGTGACCAAGACGAAGGAGATGGTGGTGGATTTCAGAAAAAGCAAGTCCCCTCCCTCCCCAGTCTGCATTAGTGGGAAAGATGTGGAAATAGTCCCATCTTACAGGTTCCTGGGTGTTCAGCTGGATAATAAACTGGAGTGGTCCACAAACACCGATGCTGTTTACAAGAAGGCCATGAGCAGACTCTATTTCCTCAGGAGACTCAGGTCCTTCAGTGTTTGCAGCAGGATGCTCCAGATGTTCTACCAGTCTGTCATGGCTAGCACCATCTTCTTTGCTGCAGTGTGCTGGGGTGCAGGCATTAAAGCAAAGGATGCTAACAGACTCAACAAACTCATCAAAAAGGCAGGGTCTGTTGTTGGCTGTAGACTTGATAACTTAGACGAGGTGGTGAGGGACAGGATGGTGTCGAAACTGCGGACAATCATGGACAGTGCCCCCCCCCCCATAACACAGTGGACAAACTGAGGAGCAGCTTCAGCAACAGACTCCTGCAGCCTCGCTGCTCTAAGGAACGGTACAGGAAGTCATTCCTGCCGTCCGCCATCAGACTCTATAACTCATCCAAACCCAGCCAATAACAATAACTGTGTAATGCTTGTGTTGTAATTTTATTTCTAATTTATTCTATATTTATGTATATATGCTTATAATGCCTATAATATGTATATATTATATTATGTATATATTATATATATATGCTTATAATATATGCTGTATATATGCTTATAACATTCTAATCTTATCTGTATTTATTTATTTTATTTTTTTCTGTCTCTTTACTCTGCATACGCTGCTACTATAATTCAATTTCCCCACGGGGATGAATAAAGTTAATCTTAATCTTAATCTTAATCTTAATTCAGTCTGAGGTTTAGTGTATTTTCTTGTACTTGTGAAGGCGTGTGTGTGCATTTTGTGTGCTGCTGTCTGTAAAAGAAATTGCCCAATGGGAATAACAGAATGACCTTGACTTTGACCATTTTGAAGTGTGCTATATGACTCCTATAGTACATATATACATGCTATAGTACATATATACAAGGAAAATACAGTCAAAAGTTTTAACATCTGTGATTTTACTTGGTTCTACATTTGATCCGGGGTGACAAATAAAACCAGCTGGTTTCAGTGAACCGGGGTTGTGGGCATCTGCATTTCTAGGTCAGAAATGCTTTGCCTCTTTGTGGATTTTCTCCATGTTCTGTATCAAAACCAATCTAAATAATAAAAAGTTCTAATAAAAGTACTATTCTGAAGTTGGAGACCTGATTTTGCTGCAAATGCAATCAAGTGGATTTCTGACTGCAAAAGCAACATTAAAAAAACACTTTTAATAGCTGATTTAAGCTATTGTGACCTAAAAACTTTTTTGAGCTAAACTGTTTGAAATCCGTGATTCCACTAGCAGAATAAACCGCCGTCACAGGCAGAACGCTGGTTTGGTGGGGGGAAAAAACCCACTCTGTGACCTTGACCTGCAGGTCCTGTTTCCCAGCAGTCACTGCCCACAGTTTCTTTTAAAAAAAGCCCATTAATGCCTGATGGGCCATGCTGGCACTGTCGCCATCACCTTCTTTTTCACAGGTTGCACATAATAGCATAAAATCCAAAGCTGCGCCCATCGGTTTGTGTAATCGCACATTTCCGTCTGTGAGTCAGCAGTGTGGGGAAACAATGTGTGCCAAATGTTCATTAAACCCACATTAATGCTTTGACTGTTTGACAAAAAAATGTGAGGGTGGGAGGTCACGGTTCCACAGCTGCCATTTTAGATTAAGATGGATTATTCATTTGGCAGAAATGAAAATGCGACTTGACTTCTGATTGGCAACAGTCTTCCGTGTCCTGAAATTGGTGAGAAAGGTAATAAGTTAGCGCAACTGTAACAATAAAGCTCAGATGCGCTTGTTTAAATGTTTATTTGACTTCTTTCCCCCAATGATAATAACTGTGGGCGTGCTACTGCTATATATAAGTCACATTAGAAGATAATTATTTCAAAAATGTGTTCAGATTTTTTACATAGGCTATGAAATGAGGGAATTGCTAACACATGTAGTTTTGCTATCTCCCCCATAGTTTCTAGCATTTGGACTATTATTATTATTATTATCAAAACAATGGTAACAAAAATGTACAAATCCATTAATTAATCAAACTGGACAGGTGACAGATTGAGTAATTTAGAATAAGGGCATGATTGGTACTATTGAATCCAATGACCCTTCTGATCCTTTGAAATAAAATATTTCATTTTTCTGTAGTTTAAACACGTTTTGCACTGCATCCTACTCTAGATAGCTGAATTTCAGATGTAGCACCAGGTTACTTAGAATTCATGCTGAATGTTCAAAAGGAAAAAGTTCTATACTAACAAAGTCCAATGGATGTATGGTTCAGATCTAAAAGGATGCAATTATTGAATGAGGGAAAAAAATCTGTTCCTAACACTTCATGCTCACTTCAATCATTTCAATAGTGACCACACCTGTATGTGGGCCATTTCATTTCCACTATTTCCATATTAAATTAGCATTGAAGAGGCCTTATTTTGATATTTACTCATATATAGCCAAACACCTGCTGAGAAATAGTCAAAGCGTCTAAGACATTTTACATATTCATAGTAGAAATGTTTTTCAAGATGAAAATTAAAACCTAAAGGTAGGTTATTTAGCCAAGCAACAAAGAGGAATTACATGATAATTTTGTATCATGTGCCTCTTGAGTTGGACCCACATGGTATGACCGCAGAGTGTTGCAACTCTCTTGGTGCATAAAGGCTTCATTGGGTGTCTGTGTCCAATAAACTAAGACTTCCCTTCAGCACATAATTTTGGTTTAGTTTTAAAAGTGGTGTTATTCAGGACAAAATCCACATGGTTCCTTTTAACTTCAGCCACTCTCCAGCTATGCTTTCCCTTCAGAGCTGCTCCACCAAATATATATCAAACCATAAAACACAATTACCTAGAACATGTCAGGCTACAATTTCTCTTAAATTCACATGGTTCTAATCTTAAAAATCTAATTTATAAAAGCATTTTTTTCATGTATTTTTATCATCACTAAAATTGACAAAGTACAGATTCATAATGCACCCAGATTGCGTAACAATCAAGTATATATAATGCCAGAGTCCAGAGGGTCCAAAATTACAATGAAGTGTCCATTATTATATGGACAAAGCCCAAATATTTGCTTTATGTTTCTGAAAGTTGTGTCATTTCATGTGATCTATGTTTGGTTTTGCGTGCACAGATGTGACCAGGGGAGGTCAAATATGCAAATGACGCCTCAAAGCTTGGTTAATATCAGAAAACTGACTCAACAATCATTTTCACCTTACCTTCCATTTGTGCAGTGCCCAAGCAGAAAGATATCCACGGTGATCCCCACAGTGCCAGCAGCCTCAGAGGCTGCACACTTCTGTTGCACTCATTTTCCACAGGAGGAGCATAAATCCGAGTGAATTTATTTGTGATACAGATTGCCCTGGAAACCAGCCGCCGAGCACACGGGCCATGCAATCGTCGTTTTCCAGTTGCTGTTTTTCGGTCTCTTGCAACTAAAAAAGGGCAGTGTGTGAAAGTAAATTAAGAAAGAAGGTGAGTGGGTATGGGGGAGGGGATCAGATGGTTGATCAGGAGCAGCCGACTAAGTACAAGACACACCATGAGTGGTACACCGCTGCCCTGGACCACTTCTCCACGCTGAAAGGCCATTTATGGACCTCACGACAGAGAGGACATGCATGAAAAAGGCTGCGCCCTTGGGGTTATTGTGTGGATAGGAGGCATGAGTGCAGAACATTTACCGACATAGTCTCTTATGGAAGGGATTCCTGGGAGTAGAAGCCTGACTGGACATGTGAAGAGAGTGATAGATACCAGCAGTGCATCTGTCCACCTAACCAAAGGTTCTGGATCTGTGTCAGAGCAGTATGTGGGCAACTACAGTTATGAACATTGCAAGGTTTTTATTTTTTTAGACGAAATCTAGCTGTCTTCCTAACTTTTGTCTCTTGATGTTGATTATGACATGTGCTGCTGCTCTTTATCTCAGGCCAACCAAGTAAAGGAGATGTTGCTTTAAAAAGGTAATTAGTTGGTAAAATTAAATATTTTGAAAGAAGATTATGGAAAGGTTAAGGGAACTATTTGAAAGAACTAATGTACACTGGGATTTGGGAAGTGATTGTCTGCTCGGTGTTCAATGGAAACATTATTTTCTAGATCCAAGAAGTTGGAAATAATCGCAGGACCTTTATTTAACAATGATGGTTGTGAGTTTGACCTTTGAACAACAAAAGAATAACTGGTTTAAGGTTGTAGCTTTATATTCTGGTTACAATAAATATAATTATTGTAATATGCCTGTTTGTTTAGAGTGTGCTTGGAGGAAATCCCCTGCGCAAAACCTCTGCTCATCCTATTCATATTGCATTGTGTTTACTTATGGTTTATCTAAGATTTGATCATTTTCAATACATTTGTGGCATTGGGCTTCATCTTTTGTGGAGGGCTTCCTTTGTGCGCCTGACGACAAATGTTTTCTTTCATTTTTTCCTGTAGTGGGGCACAGATTTCCAGTTATCTCTTCCAGTTAGCTTTTGTAACTGTTAGCGTCATGTGTCGACTATGTCTATGTGTAATCATTAATCAATCAGTATCAATTTAACCAGGTAAAATGCTTGTTGAGCTTTAGAACCTCAGCCAATGGAGGTGGAGATGGCAGGAAGATGCTTGGACACATCACAGGGAGCAGCAGCATTTGACTACAGTCCTCTCGTGCCCCACCTAAAATAGCCAATACAGGGATTTTATTTGTTTCTCTGCAAATTAGAATTGCATTTTTTTTATAATGGAAATTGTATCTAATTTGTTAATTTTCAGAATTTTGTGTTCTATTATTTAACGTTTTGGAATAAAGTTTTGCAGGAAATACCTGAACCTAAGTTCACTTCATTATATTTTCAGTTTTTACCTTACTAACTCAACGTCATGGTTTCATCAAAAAAAATTGGGAGGGACTCAGTAAGCTTTCTTTTCATGGGGCCCAATTTGGCCTTGTCTGAGAGCACCCCCGATATCAGAGGAGGGTTCTACACATGTTTAAACATAAATGTGGGCAGAAGTCCAGTCAGTGAAGATCAGTCAGTGAGAGTCTATAAACATATGAAGATGGCCAATGTGTGACAGCATATTAAAAAGAAACCCAATTTCAGTTATAGTTTAGAAACACGTTTGGCAAGGTGCAATTTAAAGAGCTGGTTCTCATCAAGCAGAATGTCTAAGTAGTTATAAGATGCAACCATTTTGTTTTTCATCAACCTAAACAGGGTGTTTCACACATTTACTCATTCTTGTTCTCAAATTGTTAATTTGATCGCATTTTTGTAACCGAATTTTTGGTTTAAACATATGAAATCTTGTCTGGTCTTCCAACCTTGTCACTGTTACGAGCCAGACTGTCTATTGCTGACAAGATTTAAATATTAAAAATAGCACAGAAAGCCTTATTTTCTGATGACAACCTGTACACTCCAGCTGTGGCTCTGTCATTAGCCACCCAGGGAATCATGATGGTTCATCGGACGTATTCTTGGAACGGCCTGATGAGTTTTTGGGTGCAATCAATACACCCATCACCCACCATCTGTATTGTCTCCTTTTCTTCATTCCTCAAGTCTGGAACTGCACGTTTCGTACTAATCACAAGATGGGTCGTCGTCGTGATGGATTTGCTCAATAACCCTCGAGAGGAAGAGGTAAATACAGCTTTTTTTCATGAGGCAGCAGGAGAATCTCAATCTTAAAAGCTACTTAGTCCTTAGATTTGTCTTGTGGTGTCAAAATTCCATTTTTAAAAATTAGAGATGATAAGTGGAAATGAATTGAAATCTGTAAGAATAAAAATGGAGAATGGCCATGAAGTGAAAGAGTGCATTCAAAGTCCTATATGATCCAATTCAGGAAGCATCCCCAGACAATATTTAAGGCCTTCTCATTAAAGTGACAGGAACGTTCAGTGCTGTTCCCAAGAAGAATCTAACTCTTTATGCAAAACAAAGAATTTAATTATTTAAGAGTCCCAACAAATATAAAGTGTTTCTCTGATGTAAAGTTTTCCTTACGTTCAGGTTCTCTTCAGGGTGATGCAGGTGTTATTTTAATTAACAAAAGTAAATATACAAACCTTGTGTATTTTCCTATCGTCCACACTGTGGTCGTTAGAAAAAAAAATCTTCATACAACACTGATCTTTTTGCATAAATTGCATAAATTTTCCTTCAGGAAATAGTTTTGAGTTCCACTCCTGCTCAAACCTTATTGACATTATATGATTCGTATGTAAGACCAATGTTTGGAATGGATGTTTATGGATTTATGTTATGGATTCATGTGCTTGATATGGGTTGTCACAGCTGCCTCTTTACACAAATTATATAAGCACATTAATGGAATTAAGGCCTCAGTTCAGCCAGTGTAATCTAAATATTTCAGTCCTTGACTACACTTATTGCTGATCCCATAGTTGTCTGCTGACCTGCTGAACTTTGACCCCATTGGCCCATTCAGTTTTTGTTCTGCATCTTCAATATAATGTGTATTTGCGTGCATGTTCTATGTGTCTGTTTCTCCCTTCTTTGTGTCCTCCTCAATCTGTCTTGTCTTCCCTTTTCTTCTTTTACCCACTCACCCAGAGCCTGGTTCTGCTCAAGATTCCTTTAGGTTACCGAAAAAGAAAGCTTTTCCTTGCCCCTGTTGCACGTTTGGGGTCACGCGCTGGGTTTCTGTAAAGACACTATATAAATAAAGTTGAATTGAATTAAATTGATTTTTGAAAGTATTATTACCTATAGAACTGAGCAGCTTAGTCTGGTTTTCCTTTAATTGAAGAAAACCAGAAAAACCCCAGGTTTTATTTTCAGCACTAAAGCTACTTAGCCCTTAACTCATTTAATACTATAAACTTTTCCCAAAACAATTAAGAAAGGATTTTTTTTTACCACTGATTGACCAGATCAATAGCAACAGATTATGTGCCCCAGTCTCAGAAGATTACAGTATTTAAACCAACCAAGGTGGTGACTCAGTTACTGGAGCACCTGCAGAGGAACAGCCTGTTTGAGATGTTTCTGTCAGGCTTTAGAGCTCATCACAGCACAGAAACAGCACTTCTTAAAGTTATTAATGATCTTCTTATAGCTTCTGATCATGGACTGGTCTCTATGCTGGTTCTGCTGGATCTCAGTGCTGCTTTTGATCCAGTTGATCACAGCATCCTGTTACAGAGACTGGAAGATATGATTGGGATTTAAGGGACAGCACTAGACTGGTTTAGATCATACTTATCTGATAGATACCAGTTTGCTCATGTCCATGGTGTTCCCTCCTCATACAGTAGGGTTAGCCATGGGGTTCCTCAAGGTTCTGTACTTAGACCAATCCTCTTCACCTTGTACATGCTTCCCTTAGGGAACATTATTCAGCAGCATGGGATAAATTTTCATTGTTATGCTGATGACACTCAGCTTTATTTATCCATGAAACCAGAGGAGACAGAGAAGTTAGTGAAGCTCCAGACCTGTCTTAAAGACATAAAGTCCTGGATGTCTTCAAATTTCCTCCTCCTTAACTCAGGAAAAACTGAGCTCATGGTGTTTGGTCCTGAACCTCTCAGGGATAGATTAGATCACATGATCACTCTAGATGGTATCTCATTAACATCTAGTCTCTCTGTGAGGAATCTAGGAGTAACTTTTGATCAAAATCTCTCCTTCAACTCACACATTAAATTAGTCTCTATAATGCCCTTTTTCACTTGAGAAACATTGCAAAGATCAAGAAATTAGTGACATGACATGATGCTGAAATGTGAATCCATGCATTTGCTGTAATTCATTATTATCAGGATGTCCAAAATCTAACCATTCCTTGAGAAGCCTCCAGGTGATCCAAAATGCTGCAGCTAGAGTTCTGACAGGTATTGACAAAAGAGATCACATGACTCCTGTACTGGCTTCTCTTCTTTGGCTGCACATTAAATCTAGAAATTTTAAAATTTTTATAACCTACAAGGTCTTCAGAGGCCTAGCTCCATCCTATATGGAGGAGCTAATCATACCTTTTAATCCCATTAGACCGCTCCGTTCTCAGAATGCTGGTTTACTTGCGGTCCCCAGCTCCCTGTCGGTACCTGGACCGGGAGCCGCTTCCACCTATGGGAGGCTGACTCCCTCTCTACTTTTAAAATTAGACTTCAAACCTTCCTCTTTGAGAAAGCTTATAGTCTGTGATTCTGTTATTACAGTTATTTTTCTAGACAGACTAATTATCATATTAAGAAGAGGGTCATGTATTTCTTTGGCTACCATCTTAGTTATGCTGCTATAGGCACAGGCAGCTGGGGTACAGAAAGATGAACCTCTCCTCTCCTCTCCTCTCCTCTCCTCTCCTCTCCTCTCCTCTCCCTCCTGTTTTGTTTGTAGCATATCTATAAATAGAGATTAAAGATTAAATATCACACTCGTCTAACCCAAACTAACCCATAGTCAACCCACAACAATCTGCAATGAAACAGCACTGTACGGATTTGTAAGGATCTGCTTTAAACTCCAGCTATGACAGCATCATTCAAAATGTTTACAAAAATGGCATTCAAGTTTTCAATTGCATAAAACTACGAAAGAACTGTCTCATGCTACTTGGTGTCTCATTTTTCAGTGAACATGAATAGGCATTTAATGAAGCTGCCAACTGTGGTTCTTCATCTGTTGCAGGCTGTGGAACTGTTGCATCCACCAGCAGCCCTGATTAGAGCATCCACTGGGAACAGGAATTCTCAGCGGATGTTCATCCAACCATTGCAGAAGTCGTGTTGAAACGACATTTCATGAGCTCTTCTTGTAAGGAAATGTGATCTGAAATCAAAAATGAGTATGCAAAGCATTCAAAAATGCACTTAAATCATTGTCAGTTTAGCAGTGTAATCATGCATGTCTACTTCCTTGACCTCATTAGGGGTCGTTTTAAAGCAATCCCAACCGAAACATTTGCCAGGGGACCATGTTTGTTGGCGTGTAATGGACGATGATATGATGGAATGAAGGTCACAGAAGGAAAGAGATAGGAAGACCAAGCCCACCAGGGAGGCTGTGAGCGTGTTGCTGCGGGAATGATGAGAGGTAATATTTTTCTATCCACACAGCCGTTTTCATCAGATAACAAATGTTTAGTTAGAACCCTGATTGGTTTGTCTAATTAATGCTTCAATCAGGACCAGTCTTACAAGTCTGGCCATGGTGAGAAG